>NC_080163.1:69232614-69345114 GCF_950295315.1 Erinaceus europaeus | reverse complement strand
CCTCCAGATATCTGTATCCCATGCCCTCCCCTGATAGCTATCCTATTCTTTACCTTTCTGAGAGTATAGATCCAGGGTCATTGTGGGATGCAGAAGGTGGAAGGTCTGGCTTCTGTAAATGCCTCCCTGCTGAACATAGGTGTTGGCAGGTTGATCCATATTCCTAGCCTGTCTCTCTCTTTCCCTGGTGGGGCAGGGCTCTGGGGAAGTGGAGCTCTAGGACACATTGGTGGGGTCATCTGTCCAGGAAAGACCGGTTGTCATCATGGTATCATCTGGAACCTGGTAGCTGAAAAAGTGTTGACTTATAAAGCCATACAGATTGTTAATTAATCATGAAACTAAAGACTGGAATATTGCAGATGAAGGTTTGGGGGTCTCCATTTTGTAAACAGCTGTTAGGTCTATTTTAGGTATATTCCAAAGGGCCCATGACTTTTTTATCTGAGCCTGACATCTGATATGCAGGTAGACCCAGGTTATTGTCTAGGAGAAGATGTCATGGCAGGAAAAAGGGCTAGAAAGCTGGATCAGGGAAGAGAGTAGCTCCCAAATATGGGAAAAGTACATAAATAGTGTTGACTATAAATCCCATCGATTTGATTTGGGGCCCACATTCAGCATAGGAGCCTATGTAACCTCTGCATCCCTGTTGGTCCGAACTTGCATTCTGTGGTTATTGGTAGGAACATTCCGAGTTGAGCCAATTTGAGGACCCATCTTCTTCAGGTTGTAGATAGAATATGTTATCCAATCCCCCTTTGGAGGATTGAACATTCTCTACCATTGTTGGTCCAAGTTGAGGTCAAGCTACTATGGGGGCCCCCAGAGGGTTCCATTATGTTATTCTTGATGGAGATGGCCAGTGATAATGGAGAGAGGGATCTATTCGATGTCTAGGCTCATTGTGTTTGTGTGGGAATAACAGGACTCCCCAACTAGGACCCCAGCTGATGGGGTGGCCTGATAGTGACTAAAGAGCCATCATTTAAGTATGCCAGTCTCTTGCCCTTATTCATCTTTTGAAGTCCTTACTTTGATAAAGTTAGCTTAGTCTGAAGAAGAGAACATCCAGGAATCACTCCCATTCAGAGTCACAACAAAATCAATAAAATATCTAGGAATAAACCTGACCAAAGAAGTGAAAGAGTTGTATACTGAAAACTGAGTCGCTCTTCAAAGAAATAGAAAATGATATTAAGAGATGGAAAGACATCCCATGCACATGGATTGGAATAATTAATATCATGAAAATGAATACTCTCCCCAGAACCATATATAAATTTAATGTTATACCCATCAAAGTTGCACCAAGCTTCTTTTAGAGAATAGAAGAAAAATGACAATCATTTATTTGGAACGAGAAAACACCTAGAATTGTCAAAACAATCTTGAGGAAAAGAAACAGAAATGGAGGCATCACACTCCCAGATTTCAAACTATATTATGAGGCCATCATTATCAAAACAGCCTGGTACTGGAACAAAAATAGGTACACAGACCAGTGGACCAGAGTTGAAAGCCCAGAACTAAACCTCTACACTTATGAACATCTAATTTTTGATAAAGGGGTCCAAAATCTTAAGTGGAAGAAAGACGCTCTCTTCAGTAAATGATGCGTGGGAAAACTGGGTTGAAACATGCAGAAGAATGAAACTGAATCACTCTATCTCACCAGAAACAAAAGTCAACTCCAAATGGATCAGATCAGAAACTATCAAATATTTAGAGGAAAACATTGGTAGAACACTTTCCCACCATTGGAAGTTGGGCGGTAGCACAGGGGGTTAAGCACACGTGGCGCAAAGCACAAGGACTGGCTTAAGGATCCCAGTTCAAGCCCCTGGCTCCCCACCTGCAGGGAAGTCGCTTCACAGGTGGTGAAGCAGGTCTGCAGGTGTCTATCTTTCTCTCCCCCTCTCTGTCTTTCCCTGCTCTCTCCATTCTCTCTGTCCTATCCAACAACAAAGACATCAATAACAACAGCAACAATAAAAACAACAAGGGCAATAAAAGGCAAAATAAATAAATATAATAAAAAATTTAAAAAAAGATTATAGACATATATAAAATGTAAAACCAGAGGGTTGCTGAGATAGCTCACCTGATAGAATTATTACATTGCCATCTAAGCAATTCAGTCCCTTTTATACTAAATGGAAGTAATACTGCAGTGGGAGAAGCTTCAGTACTGTGCTCTCTCTCCCTCTATGTCTCTAAAAAAAAGTTGGCCCTAAGCAGTGAAACTGATTATGTGTGACGTGTTGGTGATGACAAAAATACATAAATATATACGTATGTGCTAAAAAATGAAGATACAAACTAATGCCGGGCTGGCTTCGCAGGCGGTGACAGACGACCCAGGACTCATGGTTGAGCTGTACGCAGTATCTCTTTATTCATGTAGAACACAGCACAATCTAAACCAAGCTATGCTAAAACTAAACTAAACTAAAAACACAATCCTATATATACTCGCCAAGTTGGGCAGAAACAAGATGTGACGCAGAGAGGGTGGAGCGAAAAGTGACTGGTGCAAATCAGGGTGTACTACAAGAGGGGGAGGAGCAAAAAGACATCATGAACCAGTGGGGATTAAACCAATGCCCTGCAGGCGTGCTGGTGCTTAGTTATGTAAATAGAATAGTTTTAAGCAGGGGTATTAAACCAAATGAAACAGAAGAGGTTTTTAGAAGCAGAATTAGAAGCATACCAACAAACTAAAAGAAAATATGTTCTGATCACTTATCCAGCTTAAAACATTGTATGCTGAATATATGCATCTCCTAATTCAACAAAATAAATCCCAATTTAAGAAATGAAACAAAATCTCAATTTAAAAATGAGGAAAAGACAGGTAGACATGTCTTTGGTTTGCTTATTTATATCTATCTGTAGGGCCAAGAATGGTCTTTGAGATAACTGTATTAAACATTTGTGTGGGCATTTCTTGCTTGAATGAATAAAAAAGAATCCTGTTGAAAGGACTACTCCCACTGAGAGATCATATAGCACCATTTATCCTGTTCTATGTATATAGTACTAGGTAAGTATTAAAGAGGGCATATAATGTTGCCTCTACATTCAACAGAGTACTTTAATTTTATTTTAAATGTGTTGTGAGCTAGGTTTTAAAATTTATTCTTGAAATTTCAGATTGAGGCAGAGAGAGAGCCGGCAAAAGAGACTGCAGCATAGAAACTTTCTTTAATGTGGTGGTGGGGGCCAGGTTTGAACCTGGATTACACAGGTAGCAAAGCAGCACACTGTTGAAGTAAGAGACTTTATTATTCCCAGAATACTTTTTAATTGAAGGCATTTGTTACCTGTCATGGTTACCCTTCTTATCTTTCTTGGTGGTCTTTTTCTTTTAATCGCTGATGCTTTATTGGTGTTTAAACTCAAGTAAATGACTCAGGTAAGTAGTCTATTTCACATCTCCAGTGTAAATGCATCAAATATATGTATATGTATATATATTGCCTCCAGGGTTGTTGCTGGATCTCAGTGCCTGTACCATGAATCCACTGCTCCTAGAGCTTATTTTTTTCCCCCTATTGTTGCCCTTGTTTTATCATTGTTGTGGTTATTATTATTGTTGTTGGATAGGACAGAGAGAAATAGAGCGGGGGGAAGACAGAGAAGGGGAGAGAATGCAGACCTGCTTCACTGCTTATGAAGGGACTCCCACCTCCCTGCAGGTGGGGAGCCTGGGAGCTTAAACTGGGATCCTTATGCAGGGCCCTTGAGCTTTGCAACATGTGTGCTTAACCTGCTGCACTACCACCCAACCCCCAACTTTATATTTTTTTAAAGATTTATTTTTATGGGCTACAGTAAGACAGTAACACTACTTAGCTCAGGCATTTGACAGTGCTGAGGACTGAACCTGGGACCACTGGGGCTTCAGATCTGCCATCAGGTATATCTTGACTGCAGTATTAGCTGATAGATTCTCTAAGGTCCTTCCATTTGTCCTATTTTTAGAAGTCTCCTGTGGGCATCAGTTAGTAATCTGGTTGAAGTGTCTTGTCAGTGTGAGCTGACAGTAATAGGGATAAAGTGTTCTGCCCAAACTGATGCTATTGACTTTTATATCTGATCTTATGCTAAAAATATAAGCACTATTGTGTTAACTAAAAACAAATGATTTCCTAAAGACTAAGAAGATGTTCCCTTGGGCTGAGAATGCTCACTGTTTACCTTTCCCAGGTTTTTTACTTTTGTATTTAATGGCAGAACAAAAAACAAAAAGCATGAACAATAAACAAAGATGAGACTTCTAATCCTACAGACTACAGGTTGTTTGTAATTAGAGCAAAACACTTAAACTTCTCACAGCCATAGTTTCAATATCTTTACATGACAAAATAGTGTCCTCCTGTGGGGAATTGAAAGCTTTTCAAAAGTGATTCTATACATGCAAATAACACACTCTGAGCATTTTCAAAAGTAAACTCTTACAGTTCCATAAGTCAGTAGTAGATTTGCTCCTTTGCTCCTTGTTCTAATCTGTCTTTCCTACTGAGTAGACTTTTAATCACATAAGGGAAATTGTTCTGGTGTGTTCCTATTTATAATGCACAACTAGTTATAAATTTTTTCCAGGCCCCAAGACTTGTAATCTAGAAACTAAAGCAAACTCTGGTTCCATTGAAAACTGCTGAATACTCTTTAGAGAGGAAGGCAGGTATGTAATCTACAGAGCAGTATAAACTTACTTGAGCAGCTGTGAATGCACAATGTTGTGGATTAATGCTAGGAGTTGCATACATGCAGTTCTAGCTTATTTACTTCTAAAAGCAACAGTGAATCATACTGTGCATTCCATGCAAAGAAAAATTACATTAACTGTATTTCTTGTCCCTGCATCATAATGGTTTGAAATACCTATCTCATACTTCTTAATTAATTAGGGATTGTGATCCCCCCTTTCTTTGTTTTCTTTTTCACAAATTGGAAATGGATGTCTGAATACTAGGATTTTGAAAGACTTTTGAAAAAAATTTCTGAAGTATTCAGCAGTTTTTCCCTCTACTTTTAAACTCATTAAGGATAAAGGCCGCTGCCACCAAGAGCCTTTTACTCTGTACCATTCTTAATGTAACAGTAGCAACTATCACTCTGGTGCTGACAGGTATTAAATGTGTGAGCAATAAGGATTATGATGATCAATATGATGATGATGACAGCTATGGTGATGGTGATGATTGCCCTTTGACTTTCTGCCATCAGCCTAGTCACATGGTAAAATGTGAAAGTAGACAATTTGATCTTGATAAAAGGGTCTCTCTACCCAGGTAACTTCTTACAGTGTTCAAAGCTTGAAATACTTATTTCAAATTCCTCAGATCATCCATTCAACTTAAAGAATGGCTAAGATCTTTTCAAATGCTTTGTGAAAGTAATGAAGCAGGTCTAAGAAATCACACACACATACACACACACAGTGGGGAAAAGAGGAGCTACATTAATCCATCCCTTAAATTGGTAGCAGAATGGACTTTTTTTTATCTAGTAAAATAGGTCTACAAATTTTCTTTTTTAAAGTTTAATCCTTATTTTATTTTAATTACCAGAGCACTGCTCAGCTCCAGCTTATGGTGGTACAGGGGATTGAACCTAGGACTTCAGAACCTCAGGCCTGAAAGTCTCTTTTCATAACCATTATGCTATCTACCCGTGCCCTACAAATTTTCTATAGTGTAGAATTTTCTACAATATAGACTCTACATCATGCATCTTAATTCTGGCTGCACATGAAAATCATCTTAGAGCTTTAAAAATATATACCCATATCTTGGTGCCAATCCTCAGATTGTTGACTGGAGTGGAGCCAGATATCAGTGTGTTATTTGTTAGTAAAGCTCCCCAGGTTGTTTTAAAGCTGTAAAAGTTGAAAACCAACTGTAATAAAATTAATCCTACCAAAGCAATTACCCCTCTGTTATATTAACAGTCCTTGAAGGTCTGCAGGTAAGATTCTAATGGAAATTTAATATATCTGAGAATCTCTGAAGGAATTGTCATTGTAGGTCACTCAAAGGCAGGAACCATGTTGTGTGTCTTCTCCATGCCTTCTTGCAGAACTTCGTTATAAATTTTAAAATGTGTGACACATTGTTTTCACATGGATATAACACATCCTATCTCTATTCTTTTTTTTTTTTCCTCCAAGCTTATGGCTGGGACTCAGTGCCAGCATTACAAATCAACTGCTCCTGTTGGCTTTTTTAATTTTTTAAATTTTATTGTATAAGACAGGGAGAAATTAAGAGGGGAGGGAAAGATAGAGAGGGACAAAGACACTCACAGACCTGCTTCACTACTTGTGAAGCAACCCCTCCACCCCCCTGTAGGTGCTAGCCAGGGGCTTGAACCTGGATCCTTGGGTGGGTCCTTGTGCTTTCTACTATGTGTGCTTAACTTGGTATGCCACCACCAAGCTTTCTCTCTCTCTCTCACTCTCTCTTTCTCTCCCTCTCCCCCCCCTTTTGATAGAAGTGAGAGGCAAAGAAAGAAAAGGAGGGGAATATGTTTCCCTTCTATAGCTGGGGACTGAGAGCTTGAAACTGAATCCTAATTCATAACTAGGTAAACCATTTCCTCACGTTTAGCCTACTTTTCTTATATTTGATATTATCTTTTTTAAAATTAAAAAAAATTTCTAAAATATAAATATAAAAATAGAAAATATTGACAAAACCATAGGATAAGGGGGGGTGTAAAATCCCACACATTTCCTACTACCAGTGTTCCATATCCCATCCCCTCCACTGGAAGCTTTCCTGTTCTTTATCTCTCTGGGAGCATGGACCCAGGCTCATTATGGGGTTTACAAGGGGGAAGGTCTGGCTTCTATAATTGCTTCTTCACTGAACATGATGTTATCCATACTCCCAACCTATTTCTATCTTTCCCTAGTGGGGCAGAGCTCTGGAGAGATGGGGTTCTAGGGTACATTGGTGATGTCATCTGCCCGGGGAAGTCAGGTTGGCGTCATGGTAGCATCTGCAACTTGGTGTCTGAAAAAGCACTAAGATATAAAAAAGAATAAATTGTTTAATAATCTGGAACCTAAAGGCAAGAATATAGCATAAAATAAAAGTAAGGATATATGTTAGATTTGGGGTCTCTTATTTTGAAAAAAGTGATTAGCTCTATTTTAGGTATATTCCACGATTTTACTAATTTTTGCCTGACCTGGATGGCTAGCATGCAGGTGGGTCAAAGGTATTATCTGGGCAGATGATGTCAGGGTTGGAAATAGGACTAGAAAGAGAGTAGCTCCCAAATCTGGGCAAAGTATATAAATACCATTAACTGTAAACACCACTGATTTGAACTGGGGATTGTATTCAGGGCCTGTGTAACCTCTGCATCTCTGTAGATCTGAGCTTGCATGCAATTATCTTTAAAAATATTTTATTTATTATTTAAAATATTTATTTATGATTGGATAGATAGAGACAGAAAGAAATTGAGAGGGGAAGGGAAGATAGAGAGGAAGAGAGAGAGACACCTGCAGCTGTGCTTCACTCCTCATGAAGCTTTCCCCCTGTAAGTGGTAAGCTGTGTTTGAACCTGGGTCCTTGCACACTGTAATGCTTGTGCTTAACCAGGTGTGCCACTGCCTGACCCCAATATTTTATTTACTTATTGGGTAAAATCTGAAGAAAATAGAGGAAATGAGACAGAGAAGTACCTGCAGTCTTGCATCACCACTTGTGAAGCTCCCCTTCTACTGGTAGGGAGTAGAACTTGCATATAGTTACTCATGCTTTGTAACATATTCTCAACCCAGTGAACCACTCCTCAGCCTTTTTCATGTTATCTTCTTAGCATTACAATTTACCCACTTATTTAATAAAATTAGCCCAATTGTTAGTCCAAATATTGGCCCTTAATCTCTTTTATTTATCAACCTAAAATTCCAGAAGAAAATAGGAATTCAGAATTGTCATAATTTTCTCTTTAGAAAGAGAGATGTATGAATCAAAACATTTTTAAGACTGCAATTTCAGAGTATTTGGAACTTATACAGGAGATTCAACTTCTTGAAGAAGCAATGGCACTGATCTAAGTTTTTTTTTTTTCTTTCAATTTTACCATAACTCAACTGAAAGGAAGTCTTAGAACATCCTTTTGAATAAATTCTCCTACCCATATACATTGTTATTTTGATTGTTTTTAGTTTTCATTCAGCTCTTTAAGGGCGAGTTTTCCAAGTCATGTTAAACTTCATATTCTTTTAAATATTAGTAATGAAACTGGACATTTTTGCTATGGTTCCTGTGGTTCCTGATGAGCAAGACTCACTTCTTTTAAAAAAAAATATTTATAAAGAGGACACATTGACTAAACCATAGGATAAGAGGGGTACAACTCCACACAATTCCCACCACCAGAAATCTGTATCCCATCCCCTCCCCTGATAGCTTTCCTATTCTTTATCCCTTTGGGAGTATGGACCCAATGTCATTGTGGGATGCAGAAGGTGGAAGGTCTGGCTTCTGTAATTGCTTCCCTACTGAACATGGGCTTTGACAGGTCAATTCATACTCCCAGCCTGTCTCTCTCTTTCCCTAGTGGGGAAGGGCTTTGGGCAAGAGGAGCTCCAAGACACATTGGTGGGGTTGTCTGTTCAGGGAAGTCTGGTCAGCATCATGCTAGCATCTGGAACCTGGTGGTTGAAAAGAGAGTTAACATACAATATCTTTTTATTAGTTAAAAATATTCTCTAAGGGAGTTGGCCAGTAGTGCAGCAGGTTAACTGTACATGGGGCAAAGCACAAGGAACAACTTAAGGATCTTGGTTCGAGTCCCTGTCTCCTCACCTACAGGGAAGTTGCTTCACAAGCTGTGAAGCGGGTTTGTACGTATCTGTCTTTCCCCCCTCTCTGTTTCCTCTCCTCTCTCAGTTTCTCTCTGTCCTACTCAACAACAATATCAATGGCAACAATAGCAAAAATGAAAACAACAAGAGAAACAAAATGGGAAAAATAGTCTCCAGGGGCAGTGAATTCATAGTGCAAGCACTGAACCCTAGCAATAACTCTGGAGGCAGTCATCATCATCATCATCTCTAAGAGGCTGGGTGAGTGCACATATCATAGTGTGCAAGAACCTATGTTCATGCCCCTGGTTACCACCTGCAGGGGGAAAGCTTTGTAAGTGTGAAGCAGTGTTGCAGATAACTCTGTCTCCCTCCCTTTCTATCACCTCCTTCCCTCTTGATGTCTGGCTGCATCTATCCAATAAATAAAGAATGATAATAAAAATAAAATAGTAATAATCTCTAATAACTATTATAGTGCTTAATGGAACTCAGCTAGTAGTAGGACTCTAATTTAGTCAGGGAGGTTCTTCAAGGTATGTATGTTAAAGCTCATTTCAAACTCACTAGCTCAATATTTAGTTTGGGGAAAGTGAGGTTCACTAGGAAATTATGTTGAAACAATGTTTGGGGGTTTGGAAATAGTTCAACGAGTAGATTGCCTACCTTTCTATGTGAAAGTTCTTGGATTAAGTTTCAGTACCAAGGTATCTGCAGGAATGACATTAATGTGAAACACCATGGATGGAAGAACAAAGCTATACTGTCTCTCCTTTTAGCTCTCATCTTTCTTTCCAAACAAAATAAGTAATTAATAAATCAACCCTGTAAATGTCACTGGTAGCGGTACTGTATAGGCTTGAGTCTCTGAATTCAGTCCCTCAGCACTACAAAATGAAAAATATAGCAAAATTATCTGTGAGATTCTAGTCAGAAAATTTTGTCTTTAAATATATTACCACAAAATATAGATCATGTGCTGATATTTTTATGTTTTGTTTTGTTGCAGATACTTCCATATGTGTATGTTCTGTTTTATATAAATAAATTCCTCCCAAATTCATAAATAAGCATTGTCTTAGGGTTCAAGAAGACAATGGATAGTTATTGGTATCATCACATTATTTGGTAATTGGGTTAAATTTGAAAAGTCCCTTTGTTAGGGTTTGCTATATAATACTCAGCATCTTGTATATAGCTGTGCCACCGGTTGCTTCTATTCTCCCTGGTTTAGGAATTTGAGAGGATCAACATATCAAAGACTCAGCCTATGTATTAAAAAGAGTCTGTGTTTTAAAAAGTTCTAGACATATGATCAATTTTTCCCCTCTTATATTAATTGAATAGTGGTTTATATGACTACACTTTAATAGGAGTGTACATAAATACCATTCCCACCACCAAAAGACTGTGTCCCTTCCCACCCACCCACCCTAACCCTCACCCCCCGCCGCCCTGGGAAGCCAAATGAAAATATTTTAAGCTTAGAGAAATTTTCCTCTCTACCCTGTCCTAGGTCATGTATCATTATATCTTAATTATAGATTTGGACTAGACTGCAATGATTCCTATATGTTGGCCAGAGAGATTATATGCACAAAGTGCTCACATATTTTTAAAAATTAAAATATTGGGGCCAGGTGGTGATGGACCTTTTTGAACACACATTTTACCGTAACCAAAGACTTGGATTCACACCCCTGGTCCCCACCTGCATGGTGAAGCTTCATGAGCATTTATATAGAGCTACAAGTGTCTCTTTTTCTTTCACTTCCCTACATGCCCTATATTTCTCAATTTATTTTTATTCTATAAAGTAAATATAAATAAATAATGGAAAGAAGTAAATATCTAGTAAGAAAAAAAGACATAACTGCCAGACCAGACTCGTTCATATAAGGTGTGGTATTGAAGATCAAACCCAAAGAATCACATCCATCCAAATTTTATGCTTTACTCATTGAGCCACTTCCCCAGCTGCTCTCTCCCTTATTAATAGAAAATTAACTAGATTGTTTTTTAGTTTCCAATCCTCAGTAATTTCTTCTACATTCCTGATTTTTTGTCTACTGCTATTTAATCCACTTTAAGTACTAAGTACTCCAGAAGATACAGCAATAGCTATTAGGGTCATGATAGCTCCTTCTGGTAGTATGTGCACTCAACCTGGTATGCCACAGAGGCCTCCTATCTCCTTTCATATGGTTTCTATTTTGCTGTTTTCAACATAATTATGAATATTTTGATCTATTAAAAATGAATACCAAGGAGTAAGAAAATGATTGATTTTGTATTGAAAGGTCTGCAATTTTAGTATTGATTTTCATGAAAGACCAGAGAACTGTTCAGCTTTGGCTTATAATGATGACACAGTTTGAACCTGGAATCTCTGGTGCCTAAGGCATGCAAATCTGATGTGTTACCACTGCACATCTTCCTGAACTCAAAGACCTTGGTTTTAAAATCCCCTGGAAATAAACCTTACATGCTGAAAAATACCAATTTTGTTATTGATGCTATTACTAATGTCATTTTTATCGATATGTTATTCTAAGGACCAAGAGGGTCAACCATCATTATAGCAGTTTGACTATTCTAGGGATTGCACCTATTATTAACATTATTAGATTAATTGTCAGATTAGAAAATTAGGTTTCTGGTAGGAAAATTAGATTTCTAGTAAAGAAAGGAAATGTAAAGCGAAAATGCTCTAAATGATTTTGCACTTGAGAATGGCTAATTAAGAACATCTTTTAATCTGGCATTTGTTTTAATTAGTATTATTATAAAGAAGTTGTTCTGTAAAGAACGGGTAATGTAGCATAAATTTTTTCCATCTAGCATATGAGGTAAAGCCAAGGATGGACCTGAAAATATGAAACTGGAGAGATATGTGAGGAAGATACAAGTAGCTTTACTTTCTTTACCTTTTCTATGTATTAGTAAGTATTTGAGTTCATAACACTTTGTTACTCATACTAAAAGTTAGGTTGAGCTTTTCCAGCTAAGAAGAAAATGAGCAGAACTCAATTTACTAAGTATAAGGTGCTATACCTAGTTTTACTCTGTTGTAGACAAACTTCAATGGAAAAGTTTACAATTATTATGTAGTCTTTAATGTCCATAGTTCTGTAGCAGACTGAACTACATTGAGAGAAGTTGGCCCTATGAAGTTTCTTTAACAGGAGCCCTTTGAATGAGGGTTCCTCTGTTAAGATCCATTACTTGGTTGAAGGAGGATGTGCAGAGTGATCTTCACATCAGATTCACTGGAGCAAGATGGGTGTGGGTACTTGAATTAGGTTTGAATATACATTTTAAGTAGGATTGATGTGACTAAGGAGTAGATTGTACAAATGATTTATTTTCTCCAACAGAACCATATGAAAAAAAGTTAGTGTATAGAAAAGCAATATAACATAGAATGAATCAGAAACTACAGCACTTTGTTCTTATTTTGCTTGAAGTAACAGGTCAAACAGATTTTTTGGGAAAAATGACACGTCTACATGTTTCAAAATAAAATTTCTCTTTTTAGCGTATTAATGGATTTTTACTTATTTATAATGGCATGTGCTGACTTTTTGGTCACTGAACATTCCTGTTGAAATAAAATTTATCTCTTCATCTTAAAAGCGATTGCCAAAGGAATACCCTGGGCTTGCTGTATTGGGTTGTCAAAAATTCATGATGTTATTTTTTCTGTTTTTCTGTGGGAAAAAAGTTCTATGACTTTTTCAACCCCCGGTATTGCTGTTTCCATATTTCTAAGCAAAACAACAACAAAAACAACAACCTAGATTCACAGATGTGAGAGTATCCAAGGAAGAGTAAACAGTGGTATAAAGGCAATAGGATTTTTGATTCTAACTTTCAGATTTAATCTACTCATTTTCAACTGCACTGAACAGTGCTTAGTTGAACTAGGTTAATTTAGGTAAAGACATTTATTTCTTTCTTTATTATAGAATTACATATTGATAGGTGTTTGAATCCACACCATTCCCAAAACCAGAGTTCTGAATCTTCACTCTCCCCACTGCAATCCACTACAGTTCTCCTAAGGTTATAGACATGGGTCAACCATCTTCTGTACAACTGTCTGTCCACATTTGTAAATAATTGCCCCTTCTTTTTCTGATTCAATCCTCTCTTCACCTCCCCTCTGTGCCACTGATAATATCATAGCTACCTCCATATGTCCCTCTCCTTTTCCTTCTCTCTCTGGGTGCTGATGGAGCTGGAGTTCAGAGCCCCCCCCCCTTTTTTTGGATCATTATTTGTTTTTTTAAATTTATTTAACAAAATTTAACATTAACAAAACCATAGGATAGGAGGGATACAACTCCACACAATTCTCACCACCTGATCTCCATATCCCATCCCCTCCCCTGATAGCTTTCCCATTCTCTATCCCTCTGGGAGAGCCCTTTTATCTTCATCCTATCACTTCTTCCCCTTCTTCCCTGCTGGGAGTATGTATCAAGGTTGTTTATGGGGAGCAGAAGGTAGGAGTTCTGGCTTCTTTAGCTGCTTCTCTGCTGAGCATGGACATTGACGGGTCAATCCATAACCCCAGCCTGTTTCTGTCTTTCCCTAGCTCTGGAGTTGTTCTGGGTCCAGGGCACATTGTTGAGGTCATCTGCCCGAAGAAGTTGGGATAGAGTCATGGTAGCACTTGTAATTGGTGTCTGGAATGTGACATGACCTAAGTTGATACAAGATGGTTATGAACAGGAAACAAAAAGTAGTATTAGAACAGGTGAAATTAGGGATTTTAGGGTAGAAGAAAGCTAGAAAAACCATTTTAGGCGTGTTCCTGGGGCATACAACTATGGTAGTTTTGCTTCAGTTTGGTAGCTAGCCTAAGGTTGGATAAGAATATTGTCTGAGAGAATGGTGTCAGAGTAGAGAAAATGGCTAGAAAGTTGAATTAGGGCAGGGAGTAGCTCCCATTCTTATAAAAAAACAATCTGTGACTAAAATTAACTATTTACTTCCACCCATCTGCTCCAGGGCCCATATGTAAATACATATCTATATTTAGCACCTGGGCCTGTGTAACCTCTAAGTCCCTATTCGTCTCAGCTTATAGCTCATGGTCACATCTGAGGAACATTGAAGGTTGCACTTATTTCAGGACCGGTCTTTTTTGAGTGGCAGGGCAGGAAAACTCCAGCCTCCCTTTGGAGACAGGGGGTATCCCTACTATTATTGCTTTATTCGAAAGCCAAGGTCCTGGGAAGGCTCACAGGATACTGTTCCTTATGGAAGTGACCAGTGGTGGTAGTGGAGAGAGGGGCCCTTTAGAGGTCTAGGCCTATCATATGTATATGAGAATCCAAGGATTCCTAAACTAGGGCCTCAGAATGATCAGGTGGTGTGATAATTGACCAAACAAGCCATTATTAAGTGGGCTCATCTCTTGCCCTTATCCAACTTTTGTAATCCTTCTTCTATCTGATTATCTTAGATTTCTCTCAGTTGTTTAGGCATATCCTTTGGTGAGCCCAGCCAGAGTTAAGTTTTGGGGATCTGTCTTCTTTGGGCCTTTCTGCTAGGCCATTATGCTAATTTGGTCTAAGTCCAATCAGTTACAGAATTTATGATACCTTCTGTAGGCACTTCAGCCATTATTGAGCGCTTTGACTTTGATTTATATAATTGCCCCTTATTTATGGATATGTTTACACCTGTATCCAGTACCCTAAACTGTAGCCTAATCTGATATTTGTTACTTAGTTAGTTGATGTGCCATATAACATGGATATAGGTAGTCCCATGTGTTAGGAAAGGTCTCACCAGATTTAAGGAATTGCAAGGTTGACTTCTCAGGCTGGTATCTCTGATTACAGTCCACAGTAGAGTTTCAGTAGCAGCATAATGTGGGGTGGTAGTACCAGTAGTGATTTGGTTGAAGTCAACAAAATTGGTATTTTGGTAAGGAATCGTAGAGAAGGAATTTCAAGAAGTATGGGCATGTCCTACAGGTACCAGTACTAGTAGAAATGAAGGTCTTAAATAGAATGCAAGGAGTTTCTTATAGTCTTAGAAAGGGTTAAAATGGGAGTAAGGCTGTAGTGCAGCGGGTTAAGCGCAGGTGGCACAAAATGCAAGGACTAGCATAAGGATCCAGGTTCCAGCCCCTGGCTCCTCACCTGCAGGGGAGTCACTTCACAGATGGTGAAACAGGTCTGCAGGTGTCTATCTTTCTCTCCCCCTCTCTGTCTTCCCCTCCTCTCTCCATTTCTCTCTGTCCTATCCAACAACAACATTAATAACAACAATAATAACTATAATAATAGAACAACAAAGGCAACAAAAGGGAATAAATAAATAAATAAATAAATATTTTTAAAAGAAAGAGTTAAAATATCAATAGTTAGTTATTATAACCAGGTTAGTTAGGGGGTTTAGTATCTATATTAAAATACTTGACTTCACTATACTTTGAGCTCTTTTAATGGTATCTGAACCTCTAAGTATTTTAAATACTTACAAGTTCAAAAGGTCTTGATTGACCTGTCTGGCCTCAAGTGATAGTTGATTTAGATGTTTACAGAGCTATCTTTTCAGATACATTTTTAGAGCTCCATAAACAATTAATTCCCTTACCAGAGTTTTATCATTTTGCAAATCTAAGATATTCAAATGTTTAGGCCAAAGCTAATATTTGTGCTTAGGGCTATGGTCTATACAGTTAGGGAACTTGAGATATTAAATCTGTCCCCCCACCATATGCCATATTACTATTGGTAGGACTAAATGGTGATAGGACTAGAATTTCACATCTTCCCCGCCACCAAAAGTCTGTGACCTCCCCTCTTCTCTCCCTCACTAGGTAACCACTATAGTTTTCCAATTTAAATATGAATTGTGTTGTGTCTGGCTGTTTATTTTAAGTATGTGTGTTCAGTTCTCTAATTTCCATATGAGTGAGACCATCCTTTAGCTTTCCTTTACCTCTTTGCTTATTTCACTAAGCATAATGTTCTCAAGTTCCATCCATTTTATTCCAAAGATGTAAATTCATCTTTTTTGTTGCTGAGTAGTATTCCACTGAGTATATGCCCATAACTTTTTTAACCAGCCATCTGTGGAAGGACATTTTGGTTGCTTCCAAACTTTTACTATTGTGGGTAATGTGGCTATGAACATGGGGGTGCATATATCCCTTCAAATTGGTGATATCATGACTTTTCAGTAAATGCCTAGGAGTTGGATTGCTGGGTTGTAAGGTATTCCCATCTGTATTTGCATAAAGATTCTCCATACTGTTCTCCATAATGATTGTACCATTTTGCATTCCCGCCGGAAGTCTATTTGAATTCCTTTCTCTCCACAGCCTTTCCTGTTTTGTTGATGAAGGCCATTTTTACAGGTGTGAGCTGGTATCTCAAGGTGGTTTTAATATGCATTTACCTGGTGATGAGTGAATTAGAGCATTTCTGCATATGTCTGTGGTCCATGCATATCTCTTCTTTGGAGAACTGTCTATGCAAGGACATTCATTTCTGATTGACAACTATGAGCTATCATGCTTGCAGGCCCTGAGGCCGTTGAAGAGTGAGTGCTGTCCTTTTATAATAGAGATAGGGCTAGAATCAACTTGGAGCTACTTGGTTATAAATACCATTTTTATTTAATTAAAAATCTGCCTTTTATTAATTATTATTAATGTTTTATTTTTTGGCCAAAGGCTCATGCCAATAATGTTTGGAAATCTCAGTGGGTGAATATGATAGCCCCATCCTCTCTTGATTTGCTAGCAGCAATCTCTCAGTCCCCAGGGGGCAGTTGTTATCAGAAACTCAGCCTGTTCTCTTGCAGGGTTTCAAAGTCTTGACAGCATTTCATTTCATTTTCATCCTGTCTTCAAGCATCAGAAGTTCACTACATACTTGTATATTAAGACATTTGGGCAATATTGTTGCTAATACCTCAGTGTATATTAATGATGTGTTTAAAGTCCCTTTTGCAGTCTTTTTTCCACCTGCCAGATACCCTGTAACAGGGTCTTATGTCTGTTCAATTGGACTTTACAGCTTTGTTCTCCAGTATTCAAAATCCCTGTCAGAATGCCTTTCAGATTCTGGGCAGGTTTCCTGATTGTAGTGGAAAAACAAAGGGTGGAATTCAGAAAAAGTGAAGTAACTCAGAAGTATTATATATATTAAAGTTCCATCCCTGTTGCCTTTCCTTATGTGATCTCAGTTGTGGTATGTTCTGTACACAACTGACATGGTGATCTAAGTGCAGACTCTGCACATTAAACCCCTCCCATTCTCTTGTAGTATCTAAAACGTTGTGTCCAAGCAGTTGGGAAAATAGATAAACCAAGATAGCATCAGATTTGCATGAATAAGGTTCCCAGTTTGATCCCAGGCACGTGTGTCAGAGTGCTGTGTCCTCCCTCCTTGTCACCATGATTTCACTGCTATGAACTTTTTCAGATAGAAAGAGAGAGGGAAAGATTCCATAGCATGGAGCATTCAACTATACCAAAGTATAAGTACACAGTTTAGAGGTGAATTCGAACCTTCTGTCTTTCTGTCTCATGTCAAGCTGTTTTCCTCTTTCTCATATGTTATGGATAAAATCTGAAGGAAAATTTATTGTCTTCAAGCAGTTTGTAGTTTCCCAGCATGCTCTTGTAGACTCAGAGGAAAGTATGGCATATTAACGCAATTAAAAGGCAGAGGAAAGGAATAATAACATTTCAATGTTTGATTTTGTGTGGAAAGAGCCTGGGATCCAATGAGACTTTGAAAATCTGGACAAACTTTTACAATGTAGTGGCAGAAGCATCCAGACGTGTTCAAGAATCTCTTATTAGTACAATAATTCACAGATCTCCATGGTTCCCAAAATACAACCACAGGTTTCACAATAAACTGGCTCATTAACACCTACTTCTAAAACTAGAGAAGTCTTAAGATGCATAATTCCCCTGTATAAGTATGATGCAATCGTTCGTGATTTTCTGTGTAGCAAGATTGCCATAGCATCACAAGTAAGTCATCCAATTAAAATGCTGACTGGACTTCCCATGGGGAGACACCTTTCCTTATCTTTGTGACCAGGTAATACAACAATATTTCTATAATTCTTTCTTTTCCTCTTCTTCTTTTGAAAAGAAAAGAATATGAAATTAAAATACCTTGTAGAATCTGTAGAATTTTTTAATAGGTATAGCATTTAATAGTACTCAAAAGCTGGTGAGAAGCTCATATATATCCTCTTTTGAGTAGAGAATTTAAGAACAAACTTGACTTCCTAGGAAACTTAGAATCAAGTAGCAGCATTTTCTATTTCTATTCATTCCCTTTTTACTGATGCCTCTTGAACAATTCATACAGGACTGGGGTGCTTATTATATGAGCTTCTTAAGATGTATCTTAAAATAAGATAAGAAAACTTGGATAGTGTCCACTAGCTTCATTAGTTTAAATACAATGTCTGGGGTCTCCAGAAGCCACAACTCAAGAATAGACTAACAGATGCAAATGTGAAGTCACTAATTCCCCCTTAGGGAGCCAGATGTGCTTCCTGTCCTTCTAGTTCTTCCTTAATAGCCTACCATTTAGGATGTGGGTGAATGGAAATGTCATATCAGTGTCATATTAATTAAGTGTATTAATGTCATGGGCCTTTCTGGAAAGATTATTTCAGTAGAGTTGATAGGAGTGTGTATATTTCTCTTATGCCACAGTATAGAAAGGGTAGACTCAAGAGATCTGTTAAAAATCACCATTATATAAAGTGTCTGACAAATGAAGTAGGATACAGGTCAGAAATGATGTGTGACTCCTTTGTTCTGACATTACCTGATACTTTGTTAATTGTAGCTTTGTTACTGTTGTATTTCTTGGCAAGCCTGGGTTCAGACTAGACTGTAAAGCTATGAAATTCCCTGCTTTAATTCCTTATATAGTGTCATACTTCCCCCAAGATGGGACCACTTTTCACCAAAGTGCTACTTCTACTCCACACCTCCATAAACTTGACATTAAGTAAAGCTTGTAACATTAATCTGAATCTGAGTGTTCATTAATGCTTTGGTCTCTCAAAACCACAATAGAAGTTGGTGTACTGTGACATTTGATGCCCAAGAATGCTTCTGAATAATTTTGAAATGACAGAGATTGAAATGTACCCATCTCCACCCTTCTGTACTTGGAGAAGAGATTGCTTGATTCTACAGTCTTACCTTGAGAGTGACTTGTGATATAAAGAAGGCTCCTAGTTAACCTTAGTGAAGGATTACTATTGCGGAATAAGCACAGTTTAGGAGGCAAGGCACTTATATTGTTTGCAAATACATGCCAAATCCCTATTGAGGATATTTAATGAATATGTACAACTCTGATTTTTATAGGATTTAAATATACATTTTAATAATGGAAATTGTAATTTGTCCACTTGTTATTTGGCAGCAGGAATGTAAACTACTTTCATAATCTATGCCTATCAGTATAAGTTACATTATTTTCTACTTTTATGAGCATGTATTTTATGGTCATAAAATATTTATAAGTATATAGATAGATACAGATATAAATTTAAATATAAATAACCCTACCATTAAGCTTAGTTTTCTTAGAATAATCTATGTATACTTTTACTTATATCATCATTTACTTTTCAAAAATAGTGAAAAAAGTAAAATTTGGTGTGTGTGAATGTGTGTGTGTTTGTTCTTCGTATGTGTTGGAGTGGACCTTTTTGAATTAGTAAATTTTCATTGACATCCCTTATAGGACACAGGATGAAAACCAGACTTTGGGTAGGGTAATATGCCTTCTCCTTTTGTTGTATTTACTCAGATAATGTTCTTTGGTAGCTATAGCTCCAAAAATAAATTTATGTGTATATGTGATTTAATGAATGCATGTGCTGTTGTATTTGAGGGGCTGTTTCAGGTATCAGAAACACCATCTCCAAGCTTTTTAAGTTGCTGCCAGTTAGAAGGTATCTCATACAATCCTTTGCTATCATCTGATTAACATTATGGCAATATTTGGACTGCTGTTAATGGTACACTGTGGAACCAGAAAAAATAGAAGAGTGTTATCATGGTTAGAAAGAAATTGGAGAGGACTGAATGTCATTGAGAGATCACTCTTTTGGTTGCTTTTTGTTTTGCTGAGCAGAGTACATTTGGATGGATCATGGTGTTAGAGTGGTTTGACTATTCTCTAAAGAAACATTCTCCCATTGTCAATGAAAAACTGGAAACTTAGCTGCCATGCCTAATGGGAGACTGCTCACTGGATTCAAACTATGATGAAGAGAAAAATCGCCTCTGCAGTATAAGATGACAAAAGAAGACATATCTTCCCATGAATGTTTCAATTCTCTTTCTCCCTAAATTTCAGTGTCTGCACAGAGATAGATCATTATATTTTTCATATTTGACTACATACAACCTGTGCTTTGAGTGCATGAAAGTGTGCTATGTGCTTTGTCAGCACTTGAAATAATAATGATGAAGATAAGAGCCCTATCATTTATTGAGTACCTAGTTAGAACATTTATATAATAATCACATTTATTTTTTATAATTATCTTATACAATATATGTTGCTTTAACAAAGTAAAATTCAGGATTGAAAAATATTAATTTAATTTTCTACAGTGTTCATCCTCCCACTAGTTTACCATGCTGTGATCATAGAATATAAAAATGGGGAGCTGGGCGGTAGTGCAGTGGGTTAAACAAACATGGCACAAAGCGCAAGGATCAGCATGAGGATACTGATTCAAGCCCCCAGCTACTCAGCTGAAGGGGGTTGCTTCGAAAGCAGTGAAGTGCGTCTGCAGGTGTCTATCTTTCTCTCATCCTCTCTGTATTCCCTTCCTCTCTCGATTTCTCTCTGTCCTATCCAACAACAATGACAACAACAACACCTCAACAAGGGCAATAAAATGGGGAAAATGGTCTCCAGGAGCAGTGGATTTGTAGTGCAGGCACTGACCCCAACTATAACCCTGGAGGCAAAAAAAAAAAAGAATGTAAAAATGGTGAAGGGAGGGCTGGGTGTTGGTGCACCTGACTAAGCACAAATGTTACAGTGCTCAAGGACCCAGGTTCAAGTCCCTGGCTCCCACCTGCGAGGGGAAAGCTTCACAAGTGGTGAAGGAGTGCTGTAGGTACCTCTCTGTCTCTCTCCTTCTGTATCTCCCTCTTCCTCTCAATTTCTGGCTGTCACTATCCAATAAATAAATATAATATAATAATATAATACAATATAATATAATAATTAATATAATATATTTTAAATGGCGAAGAATAGAGAGGCAAAATAATTTCCGTGGATAGTTTTCCCGCTTAGTCATGTTCCAGACCCAGGTTTGAATCTGACCCATACACACTGGAAGAAGATTCACTGCTGAGTGTCCTCTTACTCTCTCTATCCAAAATTAACAAATTAACAGCACAGAACAGTGAAGTCCATGCTATAGCAAATTTTTTTAAAGGGGGGAGAATGGTAAAGGTTACAGTTATCATATTTAAGATTCTTACATGAGTATCCTATAATGGAAGGCACAAAGCCTTCATATTTTAGTGATACCCTCTTGCTATGCACTTAATGTCTGAAGTGTTTCTGCTGAAATTCAGGTTTTATCACTGATTCTTAATACTGACTCTGGTCAAATGAAAATCGCCCTTTTGATTGTGAAGCTCAGTTGTAATACAATTTAGCTTGTGGTTTAGTAGTTAATTTTATGGCATTGGGTGATTTGCTTTGTATGGAGAACGGTGCTTAATAATTGACATGGTGAAAGAACAACATATAAGATGATTGTGTTGAACAACATACCTCCTCAGATTTTTTTTTTTTTAACCAGAGCACTGTTCAGCTCTGGCTTATGGTGAAGGGGAATGAACCTGGGACTTGGGAGCCTCAGGCATGAGAGTTTGTTTGCATAACCATTATGCTATCTCCCTCACCGAGTCATTTGACTTCTAAGAAATTACAATACACCATATTTATTTTTTATTTTATCACTTTTATTGGAAGAGTTAATCAGTTACAGTGCAGTCATTAATACATGGGTGCATTTTTTCATTTCCTTTTGAAAGTTTCGTGCAGAAGACTGTCACCCACACCTTTTACATCATTATGCACCAGGATACCAAGATTCTTTTCAGCCTCTCCCTCCACTTCATTCCTCACCCTATGAGCTCTTTTTATTTCTCACCCATGGCCACATACATGTTCTTAAATACATTCACAGGAGTGAAACTGACAATGGTATGCCCTAGAGATATCTATCTTGTGACCTTCACGTGTGACATATTTCTGCATTAAAATATCCTCTCTTTCACCACCAAGACAGCTGTTCCTACTCCATATTATAGCAGGTTTGTCTCTTACATTCATGAAACATAGTTTCTTCTCTGATGAAGTTTTCTTCAAGATAGAAAGCCTACAACTCATTTCTTTCTTTCAGTTGATTAAAAATACACTTGAAGATTCTAATAAAAATTGTCATAGGGACAATAATTGTACTTTTGTTGATTTCTCTTTACATCTCTCTCTCTCTATATATATATATATGTATATATATATATATCCAATTGTATATGGTGTTTCTTCTAATGATTATCAAGGAGTGACAATGATGCTGATGCAATGCTGATGCTGTCAGAAGAAATTAAGAGATGCATCTTGCTTTCTTTTGTGTAGCTAGTTGAGTAGATTATAGAGTGTTTGAGGGAAGTGAAGTAAGGGGTCTGAGGGGAGGGTGTCTATACCTAAGCAGTAAATATTTGATTAGAAAACTTATGTTGCCCTTCCCCTTCGGTAGGCCTTTCTACATGCTTGCAGAGCTTACAAAGTCTAAGTCTAGTCACAGAGGACTATTAAGCACTTTTACTTTGAGGTATATCTTGACCCCAAATTTATGGATACATGTATACATATACCCAGTCCCTAGCCTATATATAGGGTCTGTAACTAGATTAGAGCCTGCAACATTTGAAATGGAACTAGCCCTCAGCTCCCCACCTCACGGGGTTCGCTTCACAGGCAGTGAAGCCGGTCTGCAGGTGTCTATCTTTCTCTCGCCCTCTTTGTCTTTCCCTCCTCCCTCCATTTCTCTCTGTCCTATCTAACAACAATGACATCAACAGCAATAATAGCTACAACGATAAAACAAGGGCAACAGAAGGGAATAAATAAATATTAAAATTTTTTTTTAAAAGTTTAAGAAGGCAATGGGTAATTATTTTTATAACCAAGCTACTTGGAAGGTCGTCTACCTTGAAAATCCTATGGTTAGGATTTTTACCTCACCATATTTCACCTCTCCATTATTTATGTCATTTAAACTTTATTAGAATCATCAAACAAGTAAGTGCAATAAAACTTAAAGTTAACTTAACCACACTAAATCCCTAGATCTATTTCCTCCCTAACTTGAGACCAGACCCTATAAACCTAATACCAAATTGGATGCAACAAATGACACTCAATACTTTAACTAGAAGAAAGTTTAAGCTTGTCTGATAAAGATGGGACTACAAAAGTTGGAGAAAGGCAGGAGACTTGCTTACTTAATGATGGCCTCTGTAGTCAATACCAGGGCACTCCATTATCCGGGTCCCTAGTCAGGGAATTCTTGGATTTCCCCAAAAGCAGTATGGGCCTAGACCTCTCATAGATCCCTCTCTATACCATCACAGATCACTTCCATCAGGAATGTCATCATAAGACCTCTTGTGAGCCTCTCAATGACCTTATCCTCACTATAAGGTAGAATTGGTAAGAACTGCTGTTGGTATGCTTCTGGATTCTGCTTGTGAGACCTTCTGTTTTTATCATCACATTGGGTTCACTTGTGTTGCTTGCGATGTGTTCTGTTTGCATGTCCACTGTTGGCTGGGCACCCCCCTGCCTCCAGGACATTGGTTTGGTCTCGTCCCCTGCCTCCAGGACATTTGGTTTAGTCCTCATTGGTTCTTGCTTTTTCGTTCTCCCGGCCCCCTATCATAGGTAATTCCTTTGTTCCTGACTCTTCTGCCAGAGGAGAGAGAGGCAGGACAGAATTGTGTTGTGATTAGAAGAGATTAGTTTTTTGAACCACATCCCCGCTCGTCAATAAAGAGATACTGCTTCCCAGCTCAACCATGAGTCCCTGGTCGTCTCTGTCTCCCACCTGCGAAGCCAGTCTGGCAAACTACCCCCACTCGTCCAAGGGAGGCAGGGTCTTCCTACCATACCACTTGAGGGAGGGAGACTGACTCTGTATAAGTACCACACACTAACTGATTGTGCCGCTGGAGCTCCAGGGAGACTTATTCTGAAATGAATACAGCCTCGAATGTTTCCAGCTTTGACCATGGACCATAAGCTCAAACTGACAGGGACTCAGAAGTTATACAGGCCCCTGTAGTAAATGTGAATATATATGGACCCTGGATCAGATTGATGGGGTAAACAGTTAACTGTATTTCTATACTTTCTACAAGTTTTAGAGCTACTCTATACTCTAAACCAGCTTTCTAGTTCTATTGTCAACTCTAACACCATCCTCCCAGACAATATTTTTAGTTCACCTGCATATTAACTATCAATTTTAGGCAAAAAATACTCAAGTCATGGGCTCTTGGAACATATCTATAGTGGAATTCCTAGCTTCTTTCCACCGCAAGACTCCTAATGTCAACTACTATATTTATACTTTTTGGTTCCTGTTTATTGAACACTTTGTCCTGCTTTATATCTTAACACCTTTCAGCCACCAAGTTGCAGAAGCTACTATGATTTCATCCTGACTTCCCTGGGAAGAAGACATCACCAATGTGTCCTGGTACCTGACCTCTCTAGAGCCCCACACTACTAGGGAAAGAGAAATAGGCTGGGTATATGGATTGACCTGTCAATGCCCATGTCCATTGGAGAAGCAATTACAGAAGCCAGCACTCTCACCTTTACCCCATAAAGAATTTTGATCCATACTTCCAAATGGCTCCTGGAGGCCATTTCTCCTCTTTTTTGCCCTTGTTGTTGTAGCCCTGTCGTGGCTATCATTGTTGTTGATGATGTCGTTCATTGTTCGATATGACAGAGAGAACTGGAGAGAGGGGGAGCTATAATATGGGAAGATAACCAGAGGGCTCTGAACTCCAATTCCATCAGGACCCAGAAAAAGAAGGAAAAAGAAGAACTTTGGAAGTGGCAGTGGGTGTATGTCTGACTTGTAGGGAAGGTTAGGGCAGTACCATGGAAGAAATGGATAAATGTATGTAAATATAGACAGATAGTTAAAGAAATAATACTATACCAATGTCTGTGACCTTTGGAGGGCTACTGTAATTTCCAATGGAGGGAATAGGGGCTTGGAACTCTGGTGGTAGGAGTGGAATATAATTATACCCCTGTTGTCTCATAATTTTGTAAATTAATATTAAATCACTAATAAGCTTGAACACAGAACTTTACTCAGATTTTCAATGATTGGATACAATAAGCAGGAAAGTGTCAAATACTTAGGATATCACTTTAGGCAAGGGGTGGTTAATTTCCAAATTGGTAATTATGACTACCATTTTTAAATAATTGCTGTATTTTGAAAATAAAACCATTAGTAAATATCTCCTGCACATTGGAAAAAGAAGGGTAGCATCATTTCACAAAACTATAAAGGGTTTAAGTGAAGCTGGAATGAATTAGACCTAGTATGGCATTAAGGGATTGTAAACTAAAAGTAGTTAATAGACTAGTTCTGAGGGAACCTGAAATAATGTGTTTGATAATAAGATAAATAAAACAAAGTATGGAAAGTATAGGCTTTAAAACTATTAGGGTATATAAAAATGGAAGTGGTCATTAATACAGTTATTACAGGCTATATGTTATTATCGTTTTTCTAACAGCTACATTAAAACATACAAAAAGGAACAAGAGAAAATATTGATAATTTTAATGATATATTTCATGATGGTATATCCCAAAATAGTCATTTTAGCACATTGTAATATGATACGTTTTGAGAACTAAGTTTTAGTGATCTTGTAGGTCTCTTCTATCATTTAGGATGAGCCGTGTTTTAAGATATAAGCTAATGAGGCTGCCATATTGGGCATGCCAGGTGTAGAGTTCTAACTCATTTAGAAATGAGTTTTTAAAGAAAACAAAAAACAAACTTCTAATTCTTGTGTGAAATACAAAATCATTTAGAAAAAAACAAACTTCTAATTCTTGTGTGAACTACAAAATCAAAAACTTTTATAAAAATTAAGCTTCCTACATTGCATTCATAGAGACTTTGATTTGATCAAACTGACTTTGATAAGTCAATATCTGTATCTGAATCTATCTAAGTAATATAGAGGTGTCTAATATTAACTAAGCTCACTAACTTCTCTAAAGTAAGCTTAGGCCTCAGGCCTTAGAAAGGTAGAGAAGAGCAAAGGAAACTGTAGAAGCTCTTTCATTCTCAACTCCAATTTCACTTATTTACTTTTAGGGGATAACTGAGCATATAATAAATATGTTTTTACATAAGCAGGGAATTGGTATGTTAGGGGCTGAAACTTAAATAGGAGAGCTGCATTTTCTCTTTGTTTAATGCTTGCTTGTGGGATAGTGATAGAGTTATTTGTGAGAGTATAAATATTCAAGTAGAGCTGAAATGGTTCCTCATCTAACAAAAGTGAATGCTAAGTAAGTTTTCTTCACTTTCCTTTTGTTTCACTTAAATAACCATTACTTGTCTGGGAAGGTTTTGTTTCAGCTTTTTGCTAAATGGCACTATTCCTTTAGCTACCCTTTTTATCTTTTTGGTGTTTCTGTTTATCCAGCCACAAAAATGTGGTAAATGCTAATGTATAAAACCTTGGAGACCCAGGGTTAAAATACTATTGTGTTTTGTATACTGCGTCACTTTAGAATTATAGTAAACTCCACAGCATGGCATTAAGTGTTTATAAAAATGTATACAAAGCTGTATGTTAGAAGGTCAAATTGACTTGCCTTCTTCTTCTTCTAGCATTTGCCCTTCTTCCGTAGCCAGTCAACAGCGTCAGGTTGAGCCTGATGTAAAGTTTTGAGACCTCCTTTGAATCTGGAGAGGTGGTAGTCGTTGACGATGTGGGTCATAGTTTGTCTGTAGCCCGCAGGGGCAGTTCGGGTCATCTCTGGCTCCCCAGCGATGGAACATAGCGGCGCACAGGCCATGGCCTGTTCGATAGCGATTGAGGAGGGCCCAATCATAACGTGCTAGGTCAAAGCCGGGATGAGGTGTTTGTTCTTGACCTCAGCTGACTGCCAACTCTGTTTCCAAGAGTCTGGAACAGAGAAGTTCAGTGTAGGCATAGGGGACCAGATTGGATGACGAGACGTCAAGCGTTAGACAGGGTGGGCGAAGATATCTGCGTATATTAGCAGGTCCGGTCGAGCGTAGACGTGGGAAATGAACTTAGATGATGCCGCATCCCGACGAATATCTGGCGGGGCGATGTTGCTAAGAACTGGCAGCCATGGAACCGGGGTGGAACGGATGGTTCCAGAAATTATCCTCATAGAGGAATATAATTTGGAATTATAATTTGGGGGCTACGGAACCATACTAGGGCACAGTATTCTGCAGTGGAATAGCATAATGCCAGAGATGATGATCGCAGTGTGGAAGTGCTCGCGCCCCATGAGGAGCTGGCCAGTCTTGCAATGATGTTATTCCTCGCGCCCACCTTTGCTGCAGTTTTTATGAGATGTTCGTGAAATGACAGAGTGCGATCAAGAGTAACGCCAAGATAGACTGGCTGGGCTTCATGCCGGATTCTCGTACCGCCAAGCTGCACATTAAGCTCACGCAAGGCCGAGGCTTGGTGTAGATGGAAAACAGATGATACCGTTTTTGCAGTGCTAGGGATTAGTCGCCATTTTTTACAGTAATCAGATATCAGAGACATGTCTTTCGTGAGTGTTTCCTCGAGGATGTCGAACTTGGATGCCTGAGTTACACAGCAGATGTCATCTGTGTAGATGAACTTCCTTGAAGAAGTTTCTGGGAGGTCATTGATGTAAATATTGAATAGCGTAGGAGCCAGAACAGAGCCCTGGGGGAGGCCACTTGAGACAAGTCTCCATCTGCTAGACTTGTCACCCAGATGCACCCGGAATCTTCTGTTTTGGAGAAGAAACGATATAGTGTTGGCCACCCATGGAGGCAGGCATCTTGAGATCTTGACTAGGAGACCACGGTGCCAAACTGTGTCATAGGCTGCTGTGAGATCAACAAAGACAGCACCCGTCTTTAAATTCTTCTGGAATCCATTTTCAATGTAAGTTGAGAGGGCCAGGGCTTGTTCGCAGGTAGATCTTCCTGGGCGGAAACCAGCTTGGGCGGGTGATAGGAATTTCTCTGTAAGATGAGAAATACGTGACAGAAGCAGCCTCTCAAGAAGTTTGTAACACACGGAGAGGAGAGAAATTGGTCTATAGCTGGTGGCCAGTGTTGGGTCTTTCTTTGGTTTCAAAACCGCTATAATCTTCGCATGATGCCAAACTTTGGGCATAGACTCAGATTCCAAGATGTGGGACAGGAATGAAGCGAGCCACTTCTTTGCCGTGGGACCCAGGTTAAGAATGATTTCTGGGGTGATGTTATCATAGCCAGCAGCTGTTCCCGGTTTAACCCTCTTCAAAGTGTCTTCCAGTTCAGACAGTGTAAAGGGAGAGAGTTTTGGAGATGGACAAGATAACCGGAAGTGGGATGACTTGCCTAAGGACAGGTTTCTCCAGGGCTCCAATTCTCCTCCCTCAGAACCAATTGGACTTTTCCTCTTTATTACAATTTAAATCATCTGGTTTCTTTTCTTTTTTTCTTTATTATTGGATAGTGATAGAAATTGAGATGGGGAGGAGATAGAGAGGAAAAGAAACAGAGGGACACCTATACCCCTGCTTCACCACTCAGGAAGCTTTCCCCCTGCAATTGGGGACCAGGGGCTTGAACCTGGTCCCTTGCATACTGTAATGTGTGTATTTAACCAGGTGTACCACCTGGCCCCTCTTTTATACCAGTTATGTCCCTGATCCTTCAGGTTTTGAGCTTGTGAATGTTTGAGGTGTTTTTTGTTTTTTTTGTTTGCTTGTTTGTTTGACAGGGGGAGGCAGAATTAAGTGACAGTTAACCTGCTTTCTCCCTTTGTCAGGGTTGGAAGAAAGCCAACTTTAACCAATTTAACGTACTATAAACTTTGGGACATCCTTTTCGTTTGGGGTAAAATAATTTTTAAAAAGCATTTATTTTGTAAAAAATCCTTTTAAATATTCTGACATTTATTGCTTCTGGTTTTATTGTTAAAATTCGGAGGCTCCAGATGGCCGGGCTAGCTTCATGGGCAGGTAACAGAGATGACCAGAGACATACGCTTGGGCAGGGAAGGTGTATTTCTTTTTTCAGGAACAACGATTTATAAACTAAGACAAACTAATCTCCAAACAGAACTCTGTTGCCTCTTTCCTCCGCGGCGGCGCCAAGCCCTCTTGAACTCTGGAACTCTGGAACTCTCTCAGGGTTCCTTGGGGCGGGGACAAGCGGGCCTGCGAAACTAGCAGGACTGAACCAATTTTCTTGGCAGGGGGAGAGCTAGAACAACCCAATGTAAAGCATACAACATGTTTTTGTTTTTCTTTTCTTTACTTTTTTGCCTCCAGGGTTATTGCTGGGGCTCAGTGCCTGCACTATGAATCCACTGCTCATGGAGGCCTTTTTTCTTTTTTTCTTTTTGTTGTCCTTGTTGTTTAACATTGCTGTGCTTATTGTTGTTGTTGTTATTGATGTCATGTCATTGTTATTTGATAGGACAGAGATAAATTGAGAAAGCAGGGGAAGACAGAGAGGAGGAGAGAAAGATAGACACTTGCAGACCTGCTTCACCGCTTGTGAAGCAACCCCCCTGCAGGTGGGGAGCTGGGGACTGTAACCAGGATCCTTATGCAGGTCTTTGCACTTTGCACCATGTGCACTTAACCCATTGTGCTACCGCCCAACCCCCCTTCTGTTTATTTCTTAACAACAACCACATTACATTTACATCCCTATAGATAAATATTATATTTCTCCCTTTGTTTAACTAAAATACCTTCCCTGTAGTTTATATATCCTTCATAGTTCTATAGGATACTCAAATATTGCAACTCTTCACATATTGAAATATAAGGATCTTAGTTATGATTCCTTTTACCTTAATCAATATTTTCACCTGCTTTTTTCCCCTTAGTCTGGGAAATTCTGATTTCCCTAAAGTTTTTGTCATAAAAGTCTTTCAACCTTTCCTTGCTCTCCTCTGAATAAATATCAAGGAATATGCATCACATGTAATAATCATTTAAATTATTATTTGGCCAGATCAGGTGATATGGCATAGGGAAGATAAATGAATGAATAACTGGATGCATGAATAAGAAAGAAGAGAAAATATGAGAAATAAGTGTCCAAGGCTTATATGAAGTTTTTCTTTTTTTTTTCTCCTGAATAATCATAGAATTAAACATTGAAAAAATAGTGCATGTACATCTTGGGGTTCTGTTGTGAAACCCAATAGGGGACACTGGGTATATTTTCTTTATTAAATATTTCTAGTATTAAACTAGACATGATTTTGAGTTTAACTTAATGTTAATGTTGCTAAGTTGTCTCATGATTGTCTTATACAGACATCTATAGTCTTGTATTTTTTAAGTTGAAGACATGCATCTCTTATTTATATAGTTAGCACACTTAAAACCATTAAAAAGTGGTATTTTTAACATCAGAGATTTGTTGCCCCCCCATGATCCCTTTTAGTATTTGAAATTAAACAGCAGGGAGATTTAGACTGAATGTTCCAAGACCATTATAGTTAGCTATACCTCTGGGTTGCATTCAGCTTTACACAGCTAAGTACTTAATCCATGTCATTGCATAGACTCTAGGGTGTATGCCCAGTGGAAGACATTTATTTACCAAATTAAAAGCCCAGCAAGTAAAAGTCAAGGTATTATTTAAGCACACTTATCGATTCCTATTCTACTACGATTTACTAAATTTCTCACTGATGGAAGATGATGAACGAGTTGATTCTTGCAATCACTAGGCTCTACTAAAGGTGAGATACATCTTCACTGATTTATTCCTCTTGCATTGAAAAAACAGCTTTTGGTAGAACTGGAGGCTATCCAACTCTAGCTGGATACAGTATGTAGAATTCAGGACTTTATTTTTCTATTTTTTCCCCTTTGAATTATTCTGCTAAGACTTATAGATAAAAATCACCGTTAAAGTGATACTGATATGTTTGAAATTCTATGTCAAATTTCATCCACGGTTACCAAAATCCCTTCTTTCCCTTCTCTAGAGAATGTTGAAGCACATATAGATGAGTACAGACACATACACATGCATGAATAAACACCAAGCCACAGAAACTCTTCTATCTCTATATTGGGCAATATCTGTCCAGATGTTGAAAGACAGAATGAAAAGTCCAAAGGTATTTGAGAACTTTGCTATATGAAATTCCACTCACTAACATATATTTATCATCGAAGAAATCTTCATGTGTTATAGTAGTATAGATATTGTACAAAGATGGATCTGTTTGTCTACCATGAGTCCAGGAACACACAATGGTTTATGCTTCTTTTTTAAAATATGTATTTGTTCTCTTTTGTTGCCCTTGTTGTTTTATTGTTGTAGTTATTATTGTTGTCATCATTGTTGGATAGGACAGAGAGAAATGGAGAGAGATGGGGAAGACAGAGAGGGGGGGGGGAAGAAAGATAGGCACCTGCAGACCTGCTTCACCACTTGTGAAGTGACTCCTCTGCAGGTGGGGAGCCAGGAACCAGGATCCTTAAGTCAGTCCTTGCACTTCGTGCCACCTGTGCTTAACCTACTGTGCCACTGCCCGACTCCCAAGTTTATGCTTCTTTTAAGGAAAGTGGTTGGGATGTTGCATATAATGTTGATGAAATGTAGGTAAATTCATGAGAACTTGTTGATAATAGATTACTGCAGGTTGGAGGTTCGATCTTTCGGGCTATGTGATCCTAAGAGTCTTTTATTTTTATTTATTTATTTTTATTGTACTAGCCTACCTGGCTGGAATATCTTATCCATGGTTCATTTTTATAGTTTTACTGTCATGGTGTGACATTAATATAGCATCAACTTAATTAAGATTTTCTTTTTTTCTTTATTAGCGATTTAATAATTATTAACAAGATTTTAAGATAACATGGGTACAATTCCATACAGTACCTATCACCAGAGCTCCATATCCCATCTCCTCCATTGAAAGTTTCCCTATTCTTTATCCCTTTGGGAGTGTGTACCAATAATTTTTATGAGGTGAAGAAGTTGGAAGGTCTTGCTTCTGTAATTGCTTATCCACTGAACATGGATGTTGGCAGGTGGATCCATACCCACAGCCTGCTTCTATCTTCCCCTAGTGGAATAGAGGTCTGGAGAGGTGAGGTTCTAGTACACATTTGTGAGGTTGTCTGCCCAGGGAAGGCAGGATGGTGTCAATGTAGTGCCTGCAAGATAGTGGCTGAAAGGCAGAAAGATACAAAGCAGAGAAAATCGCTTAATAAACAGGAACCCAAATGTAGGAATAGGACAAATGAAACTAGGGGTCTTCATGTGGGAGAAGCTAGAAAGTCAATTTTAGGCATATTCCAAGGAGCCCATGACTTTAGTAATTTTTGCCTGAGCCCAAAAGCTAACATTCATGTGAACTAAATATATTGTCTTTGAAGATGGTGTCATGAGTTAAGAATAGGCCTAGAAGCTGGATTAGGGCAGAAAGTAGCTGCCAAATATGAGGAAACTATATAAAAAGTAAGGTTTTCTTATGTTCATCCATGAATCAAAAACTTCAGAGATATGTTTACTCTTTGCTATTCATACACTTTTAAAACATTCTCTGTCAGGCAGCTTAAGAACCCATGCACTTAAAACTCTGATACTATTGGTTTCCTGAGGGTATTATTGTGATTGTAGTTTACAGTTACATTCAGTAGCAGAATTTCTTGTAAATACATATTTTGTGGAAGCTCTGTATTTGATATGGATTAATGAACTAGTTCTCCAAATTGAGGTAGTGCCAAAACCCTAGGTATTGATATGCTGAGAACCTTGCTTCAGAGGCTTCTTCATTCAGATCATAATTTAATCCTACCTGTAGAAAAACATTTGGGGCTCTTTCTTAGTCTCTTCTTCTTCAGTTAGGATATATCTTATATTATACAACAGTAGGAACTGAATATAGTATTTAAAAGCTATGGAATATACAGATGCAGTCCCATACAGCTATCAATTCCTGTCGGATATCCATGTATCAGCAAGTATACTTACGATAAACTAAAATGTTAATATTGAACCCTTGACTAACAGGGAATACCCATCAGAATTTTTAAATCAAGTTTATCTTGAGCAAATGGACAGATAAATTTGTAACAGTGAAAAAGTTGCAACTCACTAATGAAAAATAGTATAACATCAATAACTAGACCTCACTTGGGAGGTTGGTGGTTATTTTCTTGACCATTTTACTTATGCTAAAAGCTTTACTACCTTCAAATCCAAAATTAACTGTCATCAGGAAGTGTAGACAGTTTACTAAGAAATTCAATATGGTGATTGGTTAGCCATTAAGAGAGAGGTACTTGTTTGCTAAACTGGAGTAAATCTATCTCTTAAAAGCCTTTGCCCCAGTTTGCTAGTTAAGTGGAAAATATGGTAGCAATGAAAGTGAAATCTGTTGGCTATTTTATGCTTCATTTACATTGTATGTAACGCACATCACAGTTGATTGTCAGCATGAATGTGGACGTGTTTTCAAAAGCTCCGTTTGTCTCCTCTCCTTCCTCCTTTATAAATCTGTTCTTTTAGGACATACAATTCAGATGTGGTTAAAGTTTGTATTTTTTTAAAATTTTTTTATTTAAGAAAGGATTAATGAACAAAAACATAAGGTAGGAGGGGTACAACTCCACACAATTCCCACCACCTAATCTCCATAACCCACCCCCTCCCATGGTAGCTTTCCCATTCTCTAGCCCTCTGGGAGCATGGACCCAGGGTCATTGAGGGTTGCAGAAGGTAGAAGGTCTGGCTTCTGTAATTGCTTCCCTGCTGAACATGGGCATTGACTGGTCGGTCCATATCCCAGTCTGCCTCTCTCTTTCCCTAGTAAGGTGTGTCTCTGGGGAAGCTGAGCTCCAGGACACATTGGTGGGGTCTTCAATCCAGGGAAGTCTGGCCAGCATCCTGGTGGCATCTGGAACCTGGTGATTGAAAAGAGAGTTAACATATGAAGCCAAACAATTTGTTGAGCAATCATGGATCCCAAGCTTGGAATAGTGGAGAGGAAGTGTTAGGGAGGTACTCACTGCAAACTCTAGTGTACTTTTGCTTTCAGGTATATATTTTGCAGTAGTTTATGGATACGTGTGAACATATGCTCTCTCACACAGAAACTGGTGTATATCTAGGTTATGGGACTTTGTTAGAAAGTGAACCACCTGAGATGAAATTAGAGTGTACTATAAAAGGAAAGGTCTCACCCAAGTAATGAAGCTGAAGGGTTGTCATTCCACTCGTGAAGTCTCTGGACACAGTCTGAGGTGAAGCATGTTGAGGTGGCAATCGTTGTGTTGGTTAGGTTGTGATCGGCGGATGCAATATTATTTGGTATGGATTGGGAGAGGCATATGGGAAAGTGGGCCCTATCCAAGGGTTCCAGGACTGGGGGAAGTAGGGGCTCTATAGTGGAGATGTGAGGTTCCTGCTGTCTTAGGGTTCAAAAAGTTTTTATTTTTAAGAGATAAAAAAGTGTTACAGAAGCTGGACTGTAGGTTTTGTAATAGAGATAAGAATAAACTGAGATTATACATTAAACAACCTGAGATTTTTCATGAGACCTGTTTCTCCTATAAAAATATTTTAGTGTACAACCAGAATATAAGTAGATTAATATTTTGTCTTTGTAGAAGAGCAAAATCAGGTTTTTTTCTCTATCAGTTGTTACTTATATTAGTCTCACAGCTTTTAAAATACTTATGCCAAAGCACTTCTAACATAAAGAATCCAAACCATTCTTGAATTGATTTTATTGAATCATTATTATTCTTAATGTTTATCCATTTAGGTTAAAAAAAAAATTCCTTGAGGAGATGAGTTCCACAGTATTATTCTACAAGGCATAAATCCATACTCCCAGAGGGTTAAAAAATAAGAAAGCTGTCAGGGGAGGGGATGGGATATGGAGTTTTGATGGTGGGAGTTTTACCCCTCTTTATCCTATTATCTTGCCAGTGTTTCCATTTTATAAATTAAAACATAAAATAAAATATTAAAAATGTTTCTACCACCATTTCATTAATATTACAGTATGATTTTTGTATAAGAAAATATATTCACTTAAATTGTTTTCTTTGATTAGGTTTAACACCTATATAGCAAGATACAGAACATTTCCATCAACTTTCCCTTTGCCTAAACCAACTACTAATCTTAGTTTTTGTCACTGTAGAGTCTAATATTTTGTTTGAATTTACTCCACGTCTAATTTATTTTCAAATTTAAAGAGGTAGCCACAGCTTTTCATTTTGCAGTGATAGATAGAGAATGGGAGGGGATGAGATATGGAGACCGGGTTGTGGGAATTTTGTGGAGCTGTACCTCTCTTATCTTACGGTTTTATTAATGTCTCCTTTCTTAAATAAATAAATAAAAAAGAAAAACAAAACAAAACAGTAAAAACTATACTGTTTGACTTTTCTTTTTAAATTTTTTTTTACTAATTTTTTAAAGAGAGATGCAGACACACACAGAGAGAGAGAGAGAGAGAGAGAGAGAGAGAGAGAGAGAGAAAGAGAGAAATACCAGAGCACTGCTCAGTTCTATGTTGTCTGTTTGGTGGATTGAAAAAAGCAGGAGAAAAGGCATGGAAAATCTGGGAAGATAGATTATGTGTTCACTTAAACAAGTCAACTCTTATTTTACTTGCCTTGAAATAAAATGTATTATTTATGCTTTCATATTTATTTGAGTAATGTTTTCAGTTTTTCAGTTCACTCTGCAAAAAAGTTATCTGTATTTTAAAGACAAAGCAACTTTTTTACCAGGCACAATTAATTTCTAGAGATTCTAATAAACAGTGTTTCACAGGATTATACGTGTAAAGTTCTCAGTTAAACAAACATAATTTTATAAACTATTTTCATAGTCTGAAGGTCAGAATCCATGTCTTATATGTCATAATACCCTTACAGCTATTTATTAGACATAAATTATTATGTAATTAAATATAATATATAATTCATTTATAAAGCTGACATTGAATGTTAAAATTTATCATCATTTTTAGATGTTATATTTCTATTGGTTTGTCAACTGTGAGAAAACAGTGAGAGAAAATAATGACAAAACTTGTACAGTGGATATTAATACAATGATGAGTGCCCAGTGGATCCATTTGATCAGTAATATTCACAGTAGCATCAGAATCTCCTTTATTATCTCTCTATATATATGAATTTGGCCCATTAGTTAACAGTATGACTTTGAGTCTTAAATTTTATGTAATAGCTGTTTTTTTTTCTAAAATGTTCTTATTTGTTCAAGGTAGGTGTAATATATATATATGTATATATATATACACACACATATATATATATACACACACACACACACACACACACACACACACACATATATATATACACAAATTCTAAATTAAGAACTACCACCACCACTGGTCACTTCTATTCTATTAGGAACATCATCAAAAGCCCACTTGCGAACCTTCCCAGGACCTTGCCCTCACCATAAAGCAACAATGGTAGGGACTACCCCAGCTCCAAAGGAATTCTGGTCCTGAAATGAGTGAAGCCTGCAGTGTTCTCAGCTGTGACCATGAGCTGTGAGTTCAGACCACTAGTGACTTAGAGGTTACACTGGCTCTTGCACTAAATATGAATATGTATGTATGAGCCCTGGACCAGGTGGATGAGGTAGTTAATTTTATTCATAGATTTTTATTTTCAAGAATGAAAGCTACTTTCTGCCCTAATCCATCTTTCTAGCCCTTTTCTCTACTCTAACACCATTTTCTCAGACAATATTCTTATCCGAATTCATGCTATTTATCAAACTGAAGCAAAAACTACCACAGTCATGGGCCCCTAGAAACATGCCTTAAACGAATTTCCTACCTTCCTCCCACCTTAAGGTCCCTATCTCATCCTCTCTGTTACTACATTTTGGTTCCTGTTCATTAACCATTTTGCCTCGCTTTATATCCTGTCACCTTCCAGAAACCAAGTTGCAGATGCTACCATGATTTTATCCTGACTTCTCTGGGCAGATGACCTCACCACTGTGTCCTGAAACCTTGCTTCTCCAGAGCTATACCCAACTAGGGAAAGATACAAACAGGCTGGGAGTATGGATATACCTGCCAATGCCCATGTCCAGTGTAGAAGCAGTTGCAGAAGCTAGAACTCTTACCTTCTGCACCCCCAAAATAAATTCGATCCATACTTCCAGAGGGAGAGAAGTGATAGGAGGAAAAATGAGAGACAGCAGGAAAAAGGGAGGGACATTTAGATGTAGATCACAGGGTTATGTGTGGCTTGGAGGGGAAGAGAAGACTGGACCTGGAAGAAAAAGGGCAATTATGTACAAATGTAGACAGATTGTTGTATAGATAATAGTTAACCCATATCTTCAATCTTAGGAGAACTGCGGTAGCTTTCAATGGAGTGATATCCAAAACACAGGTGGTGGGTATCCAAAACACAGGTATCCAAAACACAGGTGGTGGGAACAGTATGAAATTATACCCCATTGACATGTAATTTTTAAATCAATATTAAGTCAGTAATGAAATTTGGGGAAAAAAAGAACAAGTAGTTTGCACATATCTCTCAGATAATAGTCTAATAGCCAAAACACATAAAAATCTTATTAAACTGAGCAAATAACAAATTTTAAAAAAGGAAAAAGAGAGAAAGAAAGAAAACAACAAACAACCTTATTAAAAAATGGGGTAAGAACCTGAAGAGAATCCTAACCAAAGAACAGATCAACTGACATATGAGAAAATACTCAGTCAGATTATCTTAATACATGAAGGCAACCTTCATTTTACACCCTTGAAAATGTCTATGTTAGAACAGAAACAACAAATATTTGTGAGGATCTGGAGAAAAATAGAATATTTCTACACTGCTGGTAACAATAAAAGTTGGTTTAACCCTTGTGAGTAGAGTCTGGAGTTTGATCTGTAGCCCCCGTCTGTTTGTACCTTTCCCTAGTGGGACAGGGCTCCAAAGTGGCCACGTGCCAATGACACATTGTTGAGGTCATCTACCTAGGGAACCAATAATAATAGTGTCTGAAATTTGCTGGCTTAAAAGCAGCAACATACAAAACAGGAGACAAAAAGTAGTAGATCAGTACTCTGTTAAAAAGAAATTATATATATTTATTTTTATTTGAAAATCTGAATATATGGACAGATATAGTTGTTTTCCTTGAAAAGCTTAATTTCCTCATAATGTTGGCTTGTTAGATTATGAGTGTATTGAATTTCCTCACCAACATGGAATAAACAATACATTTATAAGATACTACTACAATGAATAAAATAGTAATCTTTTCCAGTTACGATCACCAGGGTAATTTGGTAGGATTTAGGATTGGTGCATGCACTATCAGTCCACCACTCTTGCTGGCCATTTCTTCCTTTTTATTTTTTTTTCTTTTACTTTCTACATTATTTGATAGGACAAAAGAATTTGAGAGGGAAGGGGAGGTAGTGAGGGATAGAAGAGATGGGCATCTGCAGACCTGCTTCATTGCTTGTGAAGCTTCCCCTACTTTTCAGGTTAGTTAGATTATAATATCCATAGTATACCCATAGTTTGATGCTTTCTGGATGAAATATCAGAAAAAGTTGAGTTTTTTCCAAGCATTAATATTTTCATAATAATCATTTTAACTAACCTTTTCTATGTGCTACCAGGATATTAAATCAAATGAAAAATTATAATTCTTTATTTTTTATTGTATTTATTTCCATTTTGTCAGATTTATATTATCTTGGTATATATTATCTCTAATTGTAAGATACCTTACATTCATTTTGGAAATGATAAACACATTATTTGATAAGTAGACAGGTAAACAGGCAGGTGTAAGTCCTAGAGACTATATATATATATATATATATACATATATGTATATACATATACATATATATATATACAAACATATATATATACATATATATATATACATATACATATATATGTATATATATATATATATGTTTGTTTTGTTTTTTTTGCCTCCAGGGTCATTGCTGGGGCTTGGTACTTGCACCACAAATCCTCTGCTCCTGGAGGCCATTTTTCCCATTTTTGTTGCCCTTTTTTTATTGTTATTGTTGTTATAGCCTTTGTTGTTGGATAGGACAGAGAGAAATAGAGGAGGGGAAGACAGAGGGGGGTAGACAGATACCAGCAAACCTGCTTCACTGCTTCTGAAGCAACTCTCCTGCAGGTGGGGAGAGGGGGCTTGAACCGGGATCCTTATGCAGATCCTTGCACTTGGCGCCATGTGTGCTTAACCTGTTGTGATACTGTCCGGCCCCGGAGACTTTTTTTTTTTTTTTTTTAGTTTTACTCTTCTTTATTAGTGATTTACAAGATTATGAAATTATAGGGCAATGACACTCTGTTCCCACCAACAATGTTCTAGATCTTCAGCCCCACCCCCTTTGTTAACCACCATAGTTTTCCCAAGGTCTTAGATTTGGATTGACTATATTTCTACATATGTGTCTCTTATTAAAATTTTTTCTATTAATATCCTCTGAATACTTTATTTTTTTAGCTGTGTGAGTTCTTTATAGATGTTTGATATTAAATACTTGTCAGATTTGTGGTGTGCAAATATATTCTTCCAGTTGCTGGGCTGCTTGTTGATCCTTGTGGAGTTTTCTTTTGATGTGTGGATGATTTTTAATTTGATATAGTCCCATTTCTTTAATCTTGTTTTAGTTTCCCTTGCCCATGAGATTCCGTGTCTCAAAATACATCTTTGATGTTAAAGTTCTGAAATGTTTCACTTATATGTTCTTCTATAATTTTGTAATTTCAGGTTTAATATCTAGACCTTTGATCCAGTTGAGCTAATTTTGGTATACATTGTTAAGTGATGGTCCCTATATAGAATGTTCCAGGTCTTCCAGCACTCTTAGAAACATTCTTTTCTCCATTGGACAGTTTTTGTCCAGTTTATTATATATTAGGTTCCTTTGCATTTGTAGATTTAGTTCTGGGTTCTCTATTTTGTTCCATTGACCCAAGTTTCTGTTTTTGTTCCAGTTTTAATGTCTGATTTGAAGTATAAACTGAAGTCAGGGATTGTTATGCCTCCATTTATATTATTTTTCCTTAGGAATGTTTTGGCTATTCATGTTTTTTATAGTTCCACATGAAATTATAAATAAGTTGTTCAATTTCCTTGGGATTTTATTGAGTCTATAGGTTGGTAATTGGCAGGACAGCCTTTGTACTGATATTTATTCTTTCATCCCACAAATAAGGAATGCTTTTTTCATTTTGTTTGTGTTATCTTCTATTTCTTTTAAAAGTATCCTATAGTTTTCATTGTAAAGGTTCTTCATGTCCATTGTTCGATTTATTCCCAGCTATTTTTTTTTTCCTCCAAGGTTATTGCTGGGCTCTGTGCCTGCACCATGAATCCACCGCTCCTGGAGGCCATTTTTCCCCCTTTTTGTTGCCCTAGTTGTTGCAGCCTCGTTGCGGTTATTATTGCCATTGTTGACGTTGCTTTGTTGTTGGATAGGACAGAGAGAAATGGAGAGAGGAGGGGAAGACAGAGAGAGAGGGGAGAGAAAGATAGACACCTGCAGACCTGCTTCACCGCCCGTGAAGTGACTCCCTTGCAGGTGGGGAGCTGGGGGCTCGAACCGGGATCCTTACGCTGGTCCCTGCGCTTTGCGCCACGTGCGCTTAACCCACTGCGCCACCGCCAGACTCCCTATTCCCAGCTATTTTATCTTTTGGGGCTCAATTGTAAATTGGATTACTCCCTTTAATGTCCTTTTCTTTGATTCATTATTTATATTTATAAATGATACTATATTGAATAAGAGTCATAGCAGTTGACATCTTTATCTAGTTTCTGATTTTTAAGGGGAAAGCTTTTAATTTTTCCACAGTAAAAATGATGTTAGCTGTGGGTTTATCACATACAGCCTTTCTGTAATTGGGGAATTTCCTTCCCATTCCCAATTTTTGAATGTTTCTACGATAAAAATGTGTTGAATCTTCTCAAGTGCTTTCTGACAATATGACCATGCCATTTTATTTTTTCTTTTACTAATGTGGTGTATTAAATTGATTTATTTGCAGATGTCAAACAATCCCTGTTTCCCAGTGATGAATCCTACTTGGTGTATTATTCTCTTAATACATAGTTAGACCTGGTCTATATCTAGGTTTTTGGACTTCATTAGGAAGTGAACCACCAGCTTTCTGGTCCTTTTTCCAGCTATGACATCATCTCCCCAGATAATAACTTAGATCCACCTGCATATCAGATTTCAGGTTCAAGGAAAAAAAAAAAAACTAGTATAGCCACAGACCCTTTGGAATATAACTAAGATATGCCTACTAGCTACCTACAAAGTGGAGACTGCCCCCCCCAACACTTCATCTGCACTATTCCAGCCTTTCGGTCCATGATTGTTCAACAATTTGTTTGGCTTTATATGTTAACTCTCTTTTCAGCCACCAGGTTCCAGATGCTAGCATGATGCCAAACAGACTTCCCTAGACAGACAACCCCACCAATGTGTCCTGAAGCTCTGATTCCTCTGAGCCCTGCCCCACTAGGGAAAGAGAGAGGCAGACTAGGAGTCTATCTATTCATATAGACCTATCAATGCCCATGTTCAGTAGGGAAGAAATTACAGAAGCCAAATTTTCCACCTTTTGCATTCCACAATGGCCTTGGGTCCATACTCCCGAAGTGTCAAAGAATAGGAAAGCTATCAAGGGAGGGAATGAAATACGGATTTCTGGTGGTGGGAATTGTGTGGAGTTGTACTTCTCTAATCATATAGTTTTGTCAGTGCTTATTTTTATAAATAAAATAAAAAAGAAAAAGAAAGAATGTACAGTTGAAATCAGTGAGGAATTCATCTTAGAAATTCACCATAAAGTAACAGATAGAAGAAAATAGAAAAGCAATCAATGTCAATTTAAAACAACCTCAAAACAAAATTCACTAAATCACTTATATTAATAAACACCTTCAGTAGGAATAACCTAAATTAATTTGTCAAATCACTCAGAATAACTAAATAAATTAGAGAATAAGATTCATCTATTCTCTATTTCCAGGAAGCACACATTTCACAGCAAGACAAATAGAAGCTCAAAGTGACAGGCTGGAAAAAGAACATTTCTAACCAATAATGTAGAGTGAAAAGCAGGAACAAATATTCTGATATTAGAAAAAAAATAGACTATCAGGGAAAGAAAGTAATCAGAGACAGACAGGGACAATGCATAATGGTCAAAGGATAAATCAAATAATAAGACCTAATCTCAGAAGACCTAGTGGGGGTTGTATTGTTATATGGAAAACTGAGAAATATTATGCATGTACAAACTATTGTATTTACTGTTGACTGTAAAACATTACTCCCCCAATAAAAAGATAAAGAAAGAAAAAATAAGGCCTAATCATCATTAATATTTATAAAATAAGTATTTACTGAATTCAAGGGAGACATTGTCAGCAACAAATTAATTGTAGGAGATCTTAAGAGACAGATCATCTGGACAAAAAAAATCAGCAGGTAAACTAAAATCATGAAAAACACTTTCTATAGATCTCTGTTCTGTGTTTTGTATTGTGATTACTGTAAAAAAAATCAACAGGTAAACTAAAATGATGAAAAACACTTTCTATAGATCTCTGTTCTGTGTTTTGTATTGTGATTTATATATTAAACTTAAAAAAAAGGCTTTTCTTCCTTTCTTCCTTCCGTCTATTCTTTCTATTGCCACTAAGGCTATCACTGTTGGTTGGTGCCTATACAATGAACCCCTCTTGACAGCCATTTTCCTGTTTCATTCTTTCTTTCCTTCTTCCTTCCTTTCTTTCTTCTTTCTTTTTTATTATATAATACAGAAAGGAATTGAGAGTAGAGACAGAGGTAGTCAAGGAGATAGAAATATAGACACCTGTAGACCTGCTTCATGTCTCATGAAGCTTCCCTCCTTATGTGGGGATTGAGTGGTTGAACCCTGGTCCTTGTACACTATAATGTGGACTCAACTGCATATGCCACTGTTAGGCCCTCAAAAAGTCTTTTTTTAAGTAATTGTTGACTAACTAATATTAGATTACACTTTGCTATTCATTATTTTCCTTCCCTTTCTTATTACATTGTCTTTTTCTGTTGTTGTATTCTATCTTGCTTAGATTTTGTATACCTTTGATTTTTTTCTTGTAAGACTCCTTTCAGTAATTCGTGCAAAGCAGGGTTGGTGGTGGAAATTTCTTTAACTTTTTTAGTTTGAGAAGCCCTTTATTTAATCCTCATATGAAGGGTAGATTTGCAGGGTAGAGTATTCATGGCTAACAGTTATTATCTCTTAATGCTTTAAGTATATTATTTCTCTCTTTCCCTGCCTCTAAAGTTTTTAGTGAGATGTCTGATGAAAGCCTGCTAATTCTACCTTTGTGTTTCACTTTTTTCTTTTCCCTAGAATGCTGCAATGTCTTTTTTTTTTTTTTTTGTCCTTCCCAGAGGTTCAGTGCCTTGATTCCCCTAAGGTTATGGGATAAAACCCCAGAAGTTCCCTTCTCTCACAGTTGACACTGTATTCTGTTTTGTAGCTACTAATATGTTCTCAACAATTTTTGTAACCACCTGATACTAAAGTGATTCTTAGGATATCAGCTCTCCTTTGATGAGATTTGCCAAGTTCATTAATTGTCAATTTCTTTTGTCTTGGGGAGTGACTTCCTGTTCACTGTTATTCCATGGCCACACCTCATCCTTTGAAGTCCATCCTAGAGACCCTTAAGACAGCCAGGTTTGAAATCAGTATGTGATATTATTGACTATAATGACTGCCCAAAATCTGACTTAAGATTCACCTGGCCTTCATTTTTGTCTCCTTCAAGCATTCAAGTGATTCTGAACCAAATACATTGACGTTGTCTTATTTTCTTGTCCTTAGTCCAAATAATGGAACAAAGGCTAGCTATATTTTCAGACTCTTGTGAAAACTAAATTAGTCAGTGAATTTTAGAGTTCCTTCATGGTGTTTCAATAGTTTTCATGATTAAAATAACCTTAAATTTTATCTTTCAAATGGAGACCATTTTGACAGCTAAGTGTGGCATCATTACCAACTATGTCATATAGTCACCATGAATTCAGCAACACTCTAGGCCAAGACATGAAGTCCCCTTTCATATAGAAAACTATAAATTCTGTTACATTTTCGGATAGTAGTAAGTATCAAGTATATATATTTTTTCCGGAGATTATGTAAAACAAAAAAAATCTACCTCCGGTTGGAGATTGATAGTAGTAAGTATCAAGTATTTTATTTTTTTTTCGGAGATTATGTAAGACAAAAAAAAAATCTACCTCCAGTTGGAGATTGATATTGATCCAAAATTTTGCATGAATTATTTTTACAAAATCTACAACAAAGAGCAGGACTTATAATTTAAGGTTGGGGCTCAGGTTAAAACTAATTAGTAATCAAGAATGTATACTGCTATGAATCAAAGCTAGAGGGTTATAAAAGTTGGGGTCAATTTATTAAAGATCAGTTCACATTTATCATAACCTCACCCATCAGAATTAAAGTGTGAAGTTATAACCATATATCAAGTAATTGTGAGAACGGTATGAGATCTGACATGAAGAGAATGTAGGACTAAGCATGTGTATGTGGAAAAGGAAGCTGTGTTGGCACAATGGGGAAGGACAGGGAATGCAGAGACTGGAAATCTGAACTGATAAATTGTCTAACTCTAGTTCATATATTAATTTTTTATAATCTGAGTAACCACGGTCAGTTATTTTTAGCTCTGAGCCATAATTTCTAGACCTTTTGAAATGGATAATAATCTCTACTTCTCACAAAGCCTGAAAGATTTGCAAGGTACTAAAAATTGTACCTGCTGTACAATATGTGTTCAATAAATAGTAACTCCATTGTATCCAAGTATTGTGGCTGCTTTCTGAAAACTGATCAGGTGTGCACCATTTTAAATAAGCAGTAGGACAGTGACCCTTTATTAATTTGCAGGCAACATAAATTTGGTTGAGATATTCTTAATTGACAGTTTCTCCGTGGTCAGTGTTTTCACCCTTTGGTGTTTACTGCTGCTTGTATACCAGTGGGAGGCAATAGATGTCAAAACAAATGAATGGAGCATTATCAATATTTCATGTCATTCTTCCCAAATGAACAAATTCCAAGTGTTTTACTGTTTGGGCCAACTTAAGAATCAATGTGATTTTATGTGTCTGTGACATAATAAATACATATTTTAGCTAAAGTCTGCAAAGGCCAGTGGCAAGGCAACTTCCTGATTTCTCAGGCTTTATTTTTACTACCTACAAAAGGAGGGGCCAGACAAAAATCTACCTGAGTTCCCTTTCATTCTTGAGAAGAGTGCAATTTTCTAGATAAGGAAATTATCTTTTCCTATACTATCTTTCTGGGTGTGTTGGGGGAAAATATAAACTGAAACTTTGCTGAATTCCTGATTGAAGCAACAGATCAAAAATCTCTCAGGTTGGCACAGTTCACTTTTTAGGAGTAAAATGAAAGGAGGGAAATTTTATTCAGTTGTAAAGATATATATGTAATTGTACTCTGTAGGGATTAAAAGGTCAAAATGCAGGTATATTTCAGAATTTTTTTTCCTGTTCACTAACTTAGTTTCCCACAGCCTGCTCACTCATCATCACTGTTTTCTTACAATTGTCCAGTAGTTTAACTCCATCCCTCTGGTGACCTGTATTACTAGCAGTAGCAGCCAGCCTCAGACAGCTCTGTCAAACTCCTTCCTTTTGGAATGTTTTCCATGTTTTGGAAGCATGTTACCTCACAGGTAAGAAACTAAGCATCACCAGCTGTCTTTATCTGAGATACTAAAAGCTCTCCGAATGTATGTTGATGGCCTCATTTTAAAGCAGCCAGTGTATCATCAGAGCACATCACAGGAAATGGATCTGTCAATGAGTGCATTCTTCCAAACTGCTTCAGTCCATGTCTTTCAGAAAATACAAACACTGAGCACTTTTTTTAAACTACAAATTCTGCTGTTTTATGGAGAAAAAAGGTAAAATTTACATTTTAAGATTTTTTTTCTTCTCATTGAAATTATAAAATCTATAGTCCAGTGACTGCTGTTAGTGCCTTCCTGATTTATTCAGGACCTTTATTAATTTTACACTGCACTAATGTATCAGTACAAGTTCTTGGAAACTCACCACCTTCGCAGTCTTCCTTAGCTGCTCTTGCTCTGATGAAGAACAAGTAATATTAATGTACAAGAAAGAGCTATGCAAATGCTAGTTGCTATTGCCAATTTTTATCTTCTCTAAACAACTCTGCTATATAAAACATTTTTCATGGATTAATTTGTATATATTACTTGATTAATGAGTGTTATTTTTGTCTTCCTAATACTATTCCTGATTCATTTGTTTTTAAATATAACGTTCAGTGATTCATACACGGTGATCTTATCTTCAAGACTAGACTATAAATATTCTGAGATGAGGACAAGGACCAGATTGTATCTGCTTCCTCAGCTAATGTTTAATCAAGGTCTGCTGTTTAGATGTTTTATAAAATCCTGACTGATGGAAGATGGCTGGTCCTTGGGGCATATGGTCTCTTATTGGTATAATTCATCCTCCATTCTCTTTCCCATGCTATGAGCATTTAGGTTTTATATATATATTAACAGAGCTTTGTTTTTAAACCTTTACTGAGGTGTGATTGACATAACATACAGAAGCCCTACGATATAGATATAATATACCCTAGTGAAATAATCGCTGACATAAAGGCCATATGCATCCAGGACCTCCAAAATTTGCATCTTTTTTTTTCCTTTTTAGGTAGAGTCATAGAGAGATAGTGAAAGAAGCTACAACACAAAACCTTCCTTCAGTGTGGTGGGGACCAGGCCTGTGTTGCACACATGGCAAAGCAGCATACTAAGTCAGCTATTTTACCAGTCTTGTTTGCAATTAATATTGGGTGTGTATATGTGTGTGTGTGACAAGAACAACATAAGGTCTTTTTACCTAGTAATTATAACTAAAATATATTATATGCTATAGGCACTTTTCTGTAAACTGTATATCTACATGTTATTGAGAATGTGTGACTGAAACTTTGTACCTTTACCCATAACCTCCCCTATCCTTTCCTTTCTACAGCTAGTAATCTTCTTGCTGTCTATACCTAAGTTCAGCTATGTAAGATCTCACTGTCTTATTCTTTCTGTCTGGATCCTTTCATATAACATTTCTTTAATGGGACATTAATGTTTTGCAGTTGACAGTAAAATACCATAGTTTTTACATGCATAACATTTCCCAGTTTTCCACATAACAGTACAACCCCCACGAGGTCCTCTTCTGCCATCATGATCCAGGACCTGAACCCTCCCTCTGACTCACCCAGAATTCTTTTACTTTGGTTTAGTACAACTCCCAGTCACTTTCAAAGCCAGCGACAAGCAGCTCCTGATGCTGTTGACTGGCTACGGAAGAAGGGCAAACGCTAGAAGAAGAAGTACAACTCCAGTCCAGGCTCCGCCCATTGTTTTCTCTTCTGATCTTGTTTCTCAATTTCTCTCTGAGTGAGATCATCCCATATTCATCCTTCTGTTTCTGACTTATCTCACCAATCATGATTCTTTCAAGCTCCATCCAAGATGGGGAGAAAAAGGTAAAATCACCATTTTGAATAGTCGAGTAATATTCCATTGTATATAAAGTCTACAACTTACTCAGCCACTCATGAGTTGTTGGACACCTGGTTTGCTTTCAGGTTTTGGCTATTACAAATTGTGCTGCTAAGAACATATGTGTACACAGATTTTTTAGAATGGGTGTGTTGCGTTCCTTAGGATGTATCGCCAGGAGGGGAATTGCAGGGTCATAGAGTAGGTCCACTTCTAGCTTTCTGAAAGTTCTCCAGACTGTTCTCCATAGGGGCTGGACTAATATACATTCCCACCAGCAGTGCAGGAGGGTTCCTTTGTCCCCACAACCTCTCTAACATTTGTTACTACTACCTTTTCTGATATATGGCATTAGAAGAAAAAAAAAAGAAAAAGGAAGACCTCTATTTTTTTTTTTTTTCCTCCAGGTATATAGCCTGGGCTTGGTGCCAACACTATGAATCCATTACTCCTGGAGACCATTTTCCCATTTTGTTGCCCTTGTTGTTACTGTTATTGTTGTCATTACTGTTGTTGTTGGGTAGGACAGAGAGAAATCAATTAAGGAGGGGAAGACAGAGGGGGAAAGAAAGATAGACACCTACAGACCTGCTTCACCACTTGTGAAGCAACCCCCCTGCAAGTGGGGGGGCTTGAACTGGGATCCTTATGCTGGTCCTTTCAAGTTAAGACTTCTATTTTTTTTAGTCAGAGAGAGCTCAAGTGTTAGTGTTAACAGCTCTAACTTTAAAATTATATAAGAACCCCTCAACTGAGTTGGTAACTTCTTTTAGTTATAATTTACAACTTTTCAGGCATTCACACACAGAGGTATGCACACATATGCCTCATTTCTTGTTAGCTTAAGTATTTTAAAATGTATTATAGAAATCATAGCATCAATTTGTCATAAAAACTAAACAATTTATCCTAAATTTAATCTAATTGTTACTAATTGTTAGGTTTATAATGAATAATTGTGAAAGAAGAAAAAGAGACTTTATAATTTTGAGCATTATAATGTAATGTATATATGTATATACACACATATATATATTCTGTATATTTTACATAAATTTGTTTAATTTTACTAGTGATTTAATGGTTATTTACAAGATTGTACAATCACTGGTGTATATCTTCACATCATATTCATCACCCAATTTCAGAATATATGTATATATATATATTCAATTTTATTAGTGATTTAATATTAACAAAATTGTAAGATAACATGCTTATAACTCCACACTTTTCCCACCACTAGAGTTTTGTGTCCCCATTCCCTTAATTAGAAACTGCATTAGTTCTTCCAAGATCACAGATGGATAGACAATTACTTCTATAACTCCAATATTTACATAGATTTGCCCATTTTTTCCTATGGTCCTGCCTTCTCTTCCTTTCTTTTTTTTAATTTTTTTTTTTTTAAGAAAGGATTAATTAACAAAACCATAGGGTAGGAGGGGTACAACTCCACACAATTACCACCATGCTCCCAGAGGGATAGAGAATGGGAAAGCTATCAGGGGAGGGGGTGGGATATGGAGACTGGGTGGTGGTAATTGTGTGGAGTTGTACCCCTCCTACCCTATGGTTTCTTCTCTTCCTTTCTAAGTCACACCTACTACCTCTGAGTGTTCTCCCCCACGCCCTTTTATCCTCTTGTCTCCTCTCCTTTCTCTGGGTCCTGATGGAGTTGGAGTTCAGAGACCCTCTTGGAGTATGGACCAAAGTTCTGTATGGGGATTAGAAGGTGGGAGTTCTGCCTTCTGTAATTGCTTCTCCACTGGACATGACCACTGACAGAGTGATCCATATTCCCAGACTGTCTCTATCTCTCCCTGGTGGGGTAGGGCTCTTGGAAAAGTGAGATTCTTGTACACATTATGAGATTATCTGCTCACAGAGTTCAGGATGAAATCATAGTAGCATCTGCAACTTGGTGGCTCTGGCTTAGTGAGTTTCTGAAGAAATCATAGTTGTATTTTGTTGAGTTTTCAGGTTTTTTTCCCCCTAGTTTATCAGGAGCATGATCTGAAAGGGCTCCTACTCCATAACCATACCTCCACAAGTTCCTGAGCATGGCTTCTTAAGTCTTGGAAGACACACCTTTCACATCTTTTCAATTCCCTGATTACTCCTTACCTAGATCCACTTGTGGCTAAGTGAGTTAAATAAGAGGCCACAGTTGTAATATTTCATGATTATTTTTGCTTTAACTCAATCCCTGAGGTGAAGCAAGTTAATGACAGTTCCTTGCGTTGCTACAGATTATATTTTTATAACATACCCTGTACTTACTATCTGGCAGTTAAACAGTCCTTTTTAATTAATAAAGAATGCTTCATTCTTTGTTGCCAATAAAGAAATTCTAAGAACGTCTACAAAATATGTACCTTCTATGTCTGTTTTCTTAGGGTACACAGATATGTTTGTATTTGTGGTCTAGTTGCTCTTACTAACAAGATACACTGGGGGGGGGGGCATGAAAATAATTTAGCAAGTATGCAGTCTCCACAGATCACTTTTTGAAAGCAAGCCACAGAGACTGGAATGAATGAGGAAAGATAAGGTAAGATAGGACCATAAAAGTTCATTGAAAAGTAGAGGCACATCTGACTTCATCCTTTTGCAGCTTGGTGTGAATGCAGTTGGTGACTTTAGTTCTTTGGTGATACCTAACAGATAGATTATGAATGTCAGTGGCAATATAGTATATATCAAATTCTAGTTGAGACAGTAAAGGCTAATTGTTTCTGCTCCAGATCTTTGTCTGCTGATAGTAATAACTACACATTAAAATAATTTTATTTTCTAATAAACTCTAGTTCAAAGTATACGATTTTTAATGAACAAGTACTTTTCAAAGTTATTCCTTTGAGGTTCAATTGTTACCATAAAGTTAACACTTGGGGCTTAATTTATAATTAGATTGCATATAAAATTCTACATGTATTTGAAGGTTATGTATTAAAATATTTAATCATCTTTCATCATGGGTACAGAACAGGAATTATTTGCTATGTGGAGATCCTCTTAGAGATATAATAGACAATAATTCATTCTTCATGTTTCTAAAATAAAATTAATTTTTATATATTTGTGATGCTAATATGATAGAGTTGTTTAGAGAAGATAAAAATTGGCAATAGCAATGATCATTCGCATAACTCTTTCATGTACATTATCTCTTATGCAGTGATTTTATTTAATGTTTATTTTATTTTCATAAGACAGACAAAAATTGAGGGAAGGGGAGATAGAGAAGGAAAAACAGAGACTTTACAGCTCATAAAGCATTCCTTTTGAAGATAGGGACTAGGGACCTGACATATGGTAATGTGTGCTCTCAACTGGTATGTCACCACCCAGTTCATTTCTCTTATGTGGTCTTAAAGACATAGATGGATCCTTTTCTAATCTCATCTCTAAATGTTCAAGCACCTGCCAGAAGGTGATAAAATCCCATTAAAACACTGAAACAGAGTCAACTTTTTTATTCTCTTACTGAAGTATGAATGTTACAGTTTTTAATTTTATATTTATTTTTATAATGTTTTATATTATAAATATTCATATAAAAATAGTTTATATTATAGATTTGTTACCTTTCCTGTGTAATTTTCTGATACAGTCTTTGGGGGACTTGAGTAATTTCAGTTTAGTAATGTATTTGATCTGAATCTAATCTAAATAGTATGAATGTTTACCTCCTGGAAAGTAATTGGTTTGTTTTGGTAGAATTTTACAGTCTGTATGGAGAGACCTACTTGATTTTATTTTCTATGTCCAAATAATAAATGAACTGAATACGTGTGTGTGTGTGTGTGTGTGTGTGTATGTTTTGTATAGTGAATCAACACACACACACTTCATCTTCTAAAATTGAGTTAGGGGATCAGAGACTCTGGTACTAAGTAATTTTAGTCTATAGATAGCCAGTGACAATAGAAATTATAGAATATAATATAGAATAGGAAATATAGAATATATTATAGGATAATATATTCTATATTTTATTCTATATATTATAGAATAACATATTCTATAATAATATAGAATATGTTATTCTATAATAATATAGAATAGGAAATATAGAATAGGAAAGCTATCAGGGGAGAGGATGGGATACAGAGTTCTGGTGGTGGGAATTGTGTGTAGTTGAACCCCTCTTATCCTATGTTTTAGTCAATGTTTCCTTTTCATAAATAAAAAAAATAAATAACCAGAATCAGACAAAATAACCTGTACATAATAAAAAGACTCCATAGAGAATTAAAAAAAAAGAAATTATAGACTATGTGGAAATGGTATGGATATATCTGACCTGGCCCACCCTAAGTCTAGGTTTGTCTCTGAAGTTTCTATTATTCCAACTGTACCATTCTTCTTTTTAGGTTTATACTAAAAATCCAAGTACCCTCATAAAAGAGTACCTTTGTAGGAAAAATTTTCATTTAATCTTGACATGAATATAGGGGCAGGGTTTTGGGGAAGTTGATTGGTGGAATATATATGTATATGTATATATATATATATATATATATATATATATATATATATATATATATTATATCCTAGGTTTGATTACCAGAAGTACATTTTAATACATGGAATCAGACTTCTCATTTATGGCTTTGGCACATTGCAATAGTCTGTTCAATTATCAAATATCTCAGTTTGGGTGATAAATACAAAATATAACTATGATGATGCTTTTATTTTGGAGTCAGGCTATGTCAATTAAAATATCTGGCCTGAGTACTATATTTTTCTTCCATTGCTTTCTTTTTTTAAAATTTATTTTTTTAATATTTATTTATTTATTTTCCCTTTTTGTTGCCCTTGTTGTTTAACATTGTTGTGGTTATTATTGTTGTTATTGATGTCATTGTTGTTGGATAGGACAGAGAGAAATGGAGAGAGGAGGGGAAGACAGAGGGGGAGAGAAAGACAAATACCTGCAGACCTGCTTCAATGCTTGTGAAGCGACTCCCCTGCATGTGGGGAGCCAGGGGCTCGAACCGAGATGCTTAAGCTAGTCCTTGTGCTTTGCACTAAGTGCGCTTAACCCGCTGTGCCCCCACTTGAATCCCCTTCCATTGCTTTCTTTTTTTTTTTTTTTAGTTTCTTTTATTTTCCCTTTTGTTGCCCTTTTTTTTTAATTGTTGTAGTAGTTATTATTGTTGCTGTTACTGATGTTGTTGTTAGATAGGACAGAGAGAAATAGAAAGAGGGGGAGAGAAAGAGAGACACCTGCAGACTTGCTTCACCGCCTGTGAAGCGACTCCCCTGCAGGTGGGGAGCCAGGTCTGAAACCTGGATCTTTAAGCCTGTCTTTGCGCTTTGTGCCACGTGCGCTTAAACGCTGTGCTATTGCCTGACTCCCTTCCATTCCTTTCTAAGAGTACCTCCCCACCCCCAGCTTCCTTACCACTGTGCCACCTTCTTCTGCATCAGGGATCTAGTCCTCATCTGGCCTTCCTCTCATTTTATCGACTCTCTCCCTATTAGTAAACATACCTCCTTTGAATGTTCTGAATAACTTGATAGCAATTAACGAATTGAAAATAGAAGAACTGGGAGTCGGGCGGTAGGGGGGCGGTTTAAGCGCACATGGCGCAAAGCTCAAGGACAGGCATAAGCATCCCGGTTCGAGCCCCTGGCTCCCCACCTGCAGGAGAGACGCTTGACTGGCGTTGAAGCAGGTCTGCAGGTGTCTTTCTCTCATTCTCTCTGTCTTCCCTTCTCTCCATTTCTCTCTGTCCTATCCAACAACAACATCAACAATAATAATAACTACAACAGCAAAACAAGGGCAACAAAAGGAAATAAATATAAAAAAAATTAAAAAATAGAAGAACTGAAGAAAATTAACAAGTATGAGTAAGTTTCAAAATGTCCTGAGATCTTATAGTGAAATATGAATAATGCTAGATTTTCAGTTTCAGAGAAATGATTGAAGAAAGTTATTGTGTAGAATCATTTTTAATTCCTTATAAATGTTAATTCATTTAAGTCTTGAAGCAATCCTACTGGAAAGATACTATTAAGTATTATTAATGTTTTTACTTTGTAGATGAAGAAACTAAAAGTTGAACATTCAATAATTTGCATGCTTAGTATCAAAAGGAGGCCTGGTTGTGGTGTGCCTGGTAAAGTATACACATTACCATATGGAGGGATCCATGTCCTCCAAGTCCTTCTCCTACAGGGGAAGTTTCATGAATGGTGAAGTAGTACTGCTCGTATCTTTCTCCTTCTCAATCTATGTGCTTCTCTCTCATTTTCTCTGTCCTATCCAATAAAAGAAAAAAAAATGTCAAAAATATGATTTTAATCTAGAAAACCTAGCTAAGTACTTCCTGATCTTACTCAGTCTTGCCTGGGGGCCAGTCAGTGGCACACCCATGGAGTATACACATTACCATGTGCAAAGACCTGGGTTTGAGACTCTGTTTCCCAATCTTCAGGGGAGATACTTTACAGTTGATGAAACAGGTCTGCAGGTGACTCTTTCTCTGTGTCTCTCTGTATCAACTTCCTCCACCTCAACTTTGCTCTCCTTTCTAAAATAAAATAAAATAAAAAGAGTATTTTTGTGAATAAGAGAGTAGCAACCTCACCTGTGAAGGTGACCATAAATACAAACGTCTTGGGGCAGGTGCAGTGGCAAGCCTGAGAGTAATTCTGATGTTCCCTAATATGTAAGTTCTGTAGAGTCTTTCACTGATAAATCTCTTCATTCTTTTTTTTTTACTTTGCTTTTTAATTTAAAAATTCTTAATTGACTGTGTCACTTACTTAAGAGGAGGTGATTCAGCATATAAAACACAAGACATGTGAAGCCCCAGCATATGCTGGAGTAGTGCTCTGGTCTCTGTCTTCCTCTTTCTCAGAAGGTAAATTAATGCATCCTTAAAAGAATGCCTTAATATTAATATATCTGCAGTATTTATTAAATATGTATTCCTCACTTAGCTTAGAATATATTTTAAAATCAGATAATTCAAAAGCTGAAATATATTTGACAGTGATGACTGTGAAAAATTTGTAACTTTCTTAGTATATTATACACATTATATTAAAGACATCAAAAATTCTGAAAAAAAACTATTTTAAATGATTCCTTACATTTTCAGTATGCAGCAATTTTATTTGTATGCAGAGCTTACTAGTATTTATTTAATTTTATTTTTGTTTAGTACCCCCACGTTTATTAGCTGGGGATCTATAACTGCATTGAAAGTCTATTGCTTCTGTTAGCTATTTTTTCCCTTTTTTTTTTCTTTCTTTTATTAGTAAGACAGTGAGAAATTGAGAGGAGACAGGAGATAGAGAGGAACAAAGAAAGCCATCTGTAGTACTATTTCACCATGCATGAGGCTTCATCCCTATTGCAGTTGAGGACAAGGGGACTAGGGCAAGAACCTGAACTAGGATCCTTGTTCATGGTAACATGTGTGTTCAGCTGAGTACATTATCACCTGCCCTCTAATTTTTTTAAAGCTTTTATATTTTCAAAACTTTTATTGAAATGAAATTCATGTGCTGTATTAAATTGCTTTTATACACAGATTCTGCAACTCAAAATAAAATGAACATCTACCTCTACTTCTTTGCATTGGGTTGTTGGAAAGTCATGGTGCATTTTTTTCATAGAAAGATGTAGGAAAAATATGCCATTTTTTTGAAAGCCCAATAATTGCTTCAGAAATTTGAGCTTCATGGTAAAAAGAAATGGAGAGGGAGAGAGAAGTAGAGACATGTACATTTGTGAAGATTCCTTCCCCCATCCCAGCAGGATGCAGGGACTTGAGCCTGATTCCTTGTATATGGGGACAAGTGTATTCAACTAGGTGCACTGCCACCCAACCCACTTAGCTAAGGATAAGTATTATATGGGCCCCAGATCACATAAACTCGATGGGGTTTGTAATCAACAATATGTATACTCCTTTCCCATATTTGGGAGCTACTCTCTTTCTTGATTTAGCTTTCTGGTCCTTTTTCCAGCCATGACTTCTTCTCCCCAGATAATAACTTGGATCCACCTGCATATCAGATTTCAGGCTCAGGGGAAAAAAGAAAGAAAGAAAAAAAAAACAATAGTATAGCCACAGGCCCTTTTGAATATAACTAAAATATACCGACTAGCTATCTACAAAATGGAGGACCCCCCAACTCTTCATCTGCACTATTTTAGCCTTTAGGTTCATGATTAGTCAACAATTTGTTTGGCTTTATATGTTAACTCTCTTTTCAGCCACCAGGTTCCAGATGCTAGAATGATGCCAACCAGACTTTCCAGGACAGACAACCCCACCAATATGTCCTGGAGCTCTGCTTCCCCAGAACCCTACCCCACTAGGGAAAGAGAGAGGCAGGCTGAGAGTATGGATCTACCTGTCAACGCCCATGTTCAGAGGGGAAGCAATTACAGAAGCCAGACCTTCAACATTCTGCATCCCACAATGACCTTGGATCCATATTCTCAGAGGGTTAAAGAATAGGAAAGCTATCAAGGGAGGGGATGGGATATAGAGTTCTGGTGGTGGGAATAGTGTGTAGTTGTACCCCTCTTATCCCTTGGTTTTGTCAGTGTTTCCTTTTTATAAATATAATAAAATAAAATAATAAAAAATGAATATTATGGCACTGTTCTTTAGTAACAAGCAGGTAATACTAACTGTTCACTGTGTAATAGCTTATTTATTTTTAAAAATTCATGAAGTAGGTACCCTTATTTTTCTTAATTACACTGAAATAGAGAAAAGTTGTCTGTAATCACATAGCAAGGAAGTGGAAGAGTGCTTAGTAGGTGTTAATATCTACTAAGTGCTTATAAATAAAGTAGCTGTATGCATACTGGATGCATATAGAATTCATAAAACTTAATTTCATATATGAAGAATATAATATTCACTTGGGCTAAGTAGTTTGCCCAAGGCTAGGTCACTAGCTTTTTGATAAAGAACTGTAAATCCAACATACAAATTTAGATTATTACACATTTACCAGTCACATAACACAACTGTCTTTGGAGAACACAAAGTTAGAGTACATATTTAAAAAGTATTTAAGTGTTTTCACTCACACACACACACACACACACACACACACACACACACACACACTCATCTCTGGTATATAGTACCTGAACGTGATATGCAAGTCTTATACTATGATGTTGAACTATCCCCCTACCTAATTCTAAAATACCTTTAAGACTTTTTTGAGGAAAGGACCTAAATGAAGTATTAATGTATTTGCTTTAAGTAGATGATGATGATTGTGAAATCGTGTTTAGAAGGCACAGCAGCCAATTTGCCTTCTGGTTTCTTAATAAATTGTGGCTATGAATAACTCACTCAGCAGAGCGCATGCTTTGTCATGCACGACTCAGTAGGAGCTCTGCATCACATAGGAGTGCCATGGTCCCAGGACAAAGCTGAAGTGCTGTCTTTCTCTCTTTCTCCCCCCTTCATATCTGTCTCTATCTTTTTTCTCAAGAGAATAAATAAGTCAGCCCATTCATAAAAAGTAAAAACATAGCAATAATAATTAACCAACCTCTCACATTCAGAGTGCTTCATATGTTTGGTGTTTCTTTGTTATATAAATATTTACTAGTTACTTAATTTTTGCCCAAAAGAATTATAAAGAAAAAAAAAAAAGAATTATAAAGCAGGCAGTCCAGCGGTAGCACAGCGGGTTAAGTGCACTTGGTGCAAAATGCAAGGACCTGAGTAAGGATCCCAGTTCAAGCCTCTGGCTCCCCGCCTGCAGGGGAGTTGCTCCACAGGGGTGAAGCAGGTCTATAGGCATCTATCTTTTTCTCACCTTCTCTGTCTTCCCCTCCTCTCTCCATTCTCTTTCTGTCCTAACAATGATAACATTAACAACTACATCAACAATAAAAAGACAACAAGGGCAACAAAAGGGAAAATAAATAAATAAGATTTTTTTTTATTCCAGATTTTAAAAAATCCCATCTTTAATGTATGGTGGAACAACTTTTTGAATACATGAAAACATAATACAGTAAATATAACCAACATTGGAGATGGGAAAAACTCAGGTGAAGGAAGCTTTTCCATAGCAACAACTCTATCTTGAAGATGTCAATAACTGAAGATCAACAGGCTGATCAGCTCATTTACCAATAAAAGTTTACTCTTGGGCTTTTAAAGCATTGACAGACCTAGTAGATTATTAGATTATTTCTCAGCTACTACTGTGCTGTCTCAAATTACTGCTTCCTCACTGAATATAAATCTGGATTCTGTAAACAAACATTCAAAATGTAATATAATATATGAGATTGAAATTTGGAATGTCAGGCTAAAAAAAAATCGGAGTCAAGACAGCTGTGAGACCATAGCTTCTTATCCAGAAGAATTACAAACAAAACACCTTTTACAATGAAGTCTACTAAGTGAACTCTAGATTTCATTATTATATTAATGTCTTCTGAAAATTAAAAATATTTCCCATTTGAGTAAATGAAAAATTATGGATTCTAATCAAGAACCTGTTGCTTGCTATTACGAATTTGGGCACTAAAACCTTGTAAAGTGGGTAAAACACCCCCATTTCATATCTCCTTTGTATATCTGCTCTATTTTCAAAATGAAGACAAATAGTTTCATCCAGAAGAATATAAGGAAGGTTTCAGATATATAGCAGAAATATGGCAAAAATCAAATATGTGATGGAACCAATACATAGTAAGTAGACTTCATATCCTAATAACAAACTAAGGAATCAGAACATTTTGTGATACTATAAAAATTATTTATTCACTATACACAGAACATGTCCCCTATAAAATGTACATGTAAATCACTAAAAAGGATAATTTGGTGAACATTTTCTCAATTACAGACCATGCTATGTTATCAGTTGGGATGGGATAACAGCTCTCTGCCTCAAAAATATAATTATAGCACCCAGTTTTCTTTATATCTAATGTAAAATTATTTTGGGGATTATTTCCTAGTATGTGTTTGAGGCAGAGTTAACAACTTAATGTAACTCTAGTATATCACAGTCACTACACAATAAACCAATTATAGATTAAAACAAATCTAAATTTTCATCATCTGTACTAATGGGATATGAACAAAATAATGGAAATACTGGATTATTTTTAAATGGCAGATAATCATAAAAATTACTTCCTTTGATAGCATATTTAAATACTGCAGTTTAGTAATTAAATTGGGATGTAAATGGTGTAAGATATTTGTAATACACCTCAAAACAATGAGGCCACAGTATAACAATTCACTAGAGATTGTGCTTAGTAGACATAACTTAGTAGAGTAACTGAATTTTTTACCTATTCTCCCCAACTTCATTTTTTTCCCACAGTAAATGTTTGCTGAATATATAGACTAGGATGTGGTAGAAGAGATGGACTGACCTATGTATTCTCTTATCTGGACGTCAAGTACAACTGGAATTTGCCTGGGAAAATGTTTCTGGAAGATGTAAACTGCATGTGGCATACAAGTAAACTCAAGATGCCAACTAAGCAAACCATTAAGTAGAAAACACTGGCACTGGAATAGACAAAGGCAAAACTTTTAAGAGATAACCAAGAAAAGAAATTTATGCTGGATAATACCTTTTTTCACTCAATTTAGATTTGAGACAGACCAATAGAGGCACTGTAAAGATACTATGGCTGTCTTCCTTGATAGTCAGACATTCTAGTTTCCAATAATTTATGACCTGTTTATGAATCAATAAAAACCTATTCAGATTTAGGGATTAGTTTCCACAAGTACAACGTTGAATTTCTTTTTATTTGTCCTAAAATGCTTACTTTCAAACTTGAAGGGACTTCATTTATTCCATGTAGTTTCGATAACATTCTTTCATCTTTTCAGACCAGAGTCAAAATATTCGCACAGTATTCATACTGCAGCACCTTCCACCCACCCTTTTGTCGCTTGAACTGCCCTTCTTTGGTTCTTTTTCCGCTTTCTCAGATCTTTCTTGAAGTGTAGTAAGCAGAACTGTACTGGGTATTCCAGCTGCAGTTTGGTCTATCATTGTCGGAATGGCTTCTGCTACGCCGTGGTCTTCCAGTTGGTCTACTGTTTCTAGGACTATAAGATCTTCTATAGTTGTAATCAAAGGACCGACTTCTTGATCTTCTTTTTTCATAACTTCGGCTTCTAGAACGTCTGTATCTGTCATATTCATCATAGCGTGAAGAACTGTACACGTTCCTCTCTTCCTTGGCTTTCATTTGATTTGGAGTCTTTCGATCTCCCTGTGCGAACTGTATTTCAATTTGGCGTCCACAAATCCACTTTCTGTCCAAATTATGTAAAGCATCTTCAGCATCACGAACACTCTCAAATTGAACGTAAGCAAATCCTCTTCGACGAGTGTAGAAATCAAGTGGAACATACACATCAACTATAAGTCCATAACGACCAAATTCCCGTCGAAGATCTTCAGACCTGGTGTCGTCCACCACGTTCCTTAGGAACAGAGACGTGTTATGGGGGCGCAGGTAGCGGGACATGGCGGGGCGTGAGCCTCAGGACACTAACGGGACCAGCAAACTGACCGCGGCTCCGGCGGCAGAATCTGACAAGATTTTTTTTAAAAAGAAGTATAAAGCAAAGTGCATAAAGTCAAGTTCATCCTAGCCCATCCTATCATGTGTCCAAATGGACAGTTGTGAGAAATTAATATAAATGCAACAAACTTATGGTCTATTTTTTAATTTCTTTATTGTGGGATTAATGCTTTACAGTTGACAGTAAATATAGTACTTTGTACATGCATAACATTTCCCAGTTTTCCACATAGCAGTGCAACTCCCACTAGATTCTCTGCCATCATGTTCCAGGATCAAACCGTCCCCCCAATTCACCCCAGTGTCTTTTACTTTGGTTTAGTACACCAACTCCAGTCTAAGTTCTGATTAGTGTTTTCTCTTCTGATCTTGTTTTTCAATTTCTCTCTGAGTGAGATCATCCCATATTCACCCTTCTGTTTCTGACTTATCTCACTAAACATGATTCTTTCCAACTCCATCCAAGATGGGGTGTAAAAGGTGAATCACCATTTTAAATAACTGAGTAGTATTCCATTGTGTATAAAGTCTACAACTTACTCAACCACTCATGAGTTGTTGGACACCTGGGTTGCTTCCAGGTTTTGGCTATTACAAATTGTGCTGCTATGAACATAGGTATGCACAAATCTTTTTGGATGGGTATGTTTGGTTCCTTAGCATAGATCTCCAGGAGAGTAATTGCAGGGTTATAGGGCAGGCCCACTTCTAGCCTTCTGAAAGTTCTCCAGACTGCTCTCCATAGGGGCTGGACTAATATACATTCCCACCAGCAGAGCAGGAGGGTTCCTTTGTCCCCACAACCTCTCTAACATTTGTTGCTGCTACCTTTTCTGATGTATGACATTCTCATCAGAATGAAGTGGTATCTTATTATTGCCTTTATTTGCATTTCTCTGACAATCAATGACTTAGAGCATTTCTTCATATGTTTGTTGGCCATTTGAATCTCTTCTTTTTTAAAAAAAATCATTTTTTTCCTTTATTGAGGGATTAATGTTTTACAGTTGCCAGTAAATAGAATATTTTGTACATGCATGACATTTCTCAGTTTTCCTTTTGGATCTCTTCTTTTTGGATATGAAGAATATTCTGTTCATATCCTCTTCCCATTTTCAGATGTTTTCTTTTTCTTTCTGTTTTTGTTTATTTTCTTATTGCTGAGTTTGGTGTGCTCTTTATATATGTTGGTTATTAACCCCTTGTCTGATGCATGGCATTTAAAGATATTTTCTGATTCTGTGGGACATCTCTTTGTTTGGGTGGTGGTTTCCTTTCCTGTTTAGAAGCTTTTTATCTTCTGTATGCTTCAACCCATTTTTTCCAACACTATTTGTTGAGGAGACTCCCCTTTTCCTATTTAATAGTCTGGGCACCTTTGTCAAAGATTAGATATACATAGGTGTGGGGTTTTACTTCTGGGATCTCAATTCTATCCCACTGGTCAGTGTGTCTACTTATATTCTAGTACCAAGCAGTTTTGATTACAATGGCCCTATAAAACAATATGAGATCTGATAGTGTGACGTTATGGCCACTTTAAATGGGACCATAAAACTCAGTAAATTGAATATATATATATATATATATATATATATATATATATACACATATATTAACTTATTCATATAATATAATTGCCCTTATTTCATTACCATTATTGTCATTATTATTATCATTATATTTATTATTATTTATTTCCTCCAGGGTTATTGCTGGGGCTTGGTGCTGGCACTATGGATCCATTGCCCCTGGCAGCTATTTTTTTCATTTTATTGGATAGGACAGAGAGAAATTAAGAAAGGAGGGGGAGAAAGAGAGACACATGCAGACCTACAACACCATTCTTGAAAGCGTTCCCCCTACTGGTGGTAAGCAGGGCCTCAAACTCAGATCCTTGAGTGGGTCTCAAAGGTGGACCACAGCTTGGCTAAAGACAACAATGAGATATCACTTCACTCCTGTGAGAATGTCACACATCAGAAAAGGTAACAGCAGCAAATGCTGGAGAGGGTGTGGGGTCAAAGGAACCCTCCTGCACTGCTGGTGGGAATGTCAATTGGTCCAACCTCTGTGGAGAACAGTCTGGAGAACTCTCAGAAGGCTAGAAATGGACCTACCCTATGACCCTGCAATTCCCCTCCTGGGGATATATCCTAAGGAACCCAACACATCCATCCAAAAAGATCTGTGTACACATATGTTCTTGGCAGCACAATTTGTAATAGCCAAAACCTGGAAACAACCCAGGTGTCCAACAACAGATGAGTGGCTGAGCAAGTTGTGGTATATATACACAATGGAATACTACTCAGCTGTAAAAAATGGTGACTTCACCGTTTTCAGCCGATCTTGGATGGACCTTGAAAAAATCATGTTGAGTGAAATAAGTCAGAAACAGAAGGATGAATATGGGATGATCTCACTCTCAGGCCGAAGTTGAAAAACAAGATTAGAAAAGAAAACACAAGTCGAACCTGAAATGGAATTGGAGTATTACACCAAAGTAAAACCTTCTTTATGTCAAAATACTCTCTCTTATACCTTTTATACCTGGCCTAATGTCTGTACATATTTAGTGTATCTTAATTCCATCAAATGCCTCGCTGCATCTTAACTACAGTGACGCTAACATTTGCTGCTGTATCTTGTTCCCCTCAGTCTCTTGCATTTGGCTTCTATGCCAGTCTGTTTACTCAACACTAATTATTGTGCTTTTTAGCTACTCTCTATACCTTCATCTTTCAGGAATCAATATCCATGTATCTTCTTTCTCCATAAGGCCATTTTAGAATGTATAAAATCATGCTGACTTCTTATCAAATGCTATTGTTTGGATAATGTTTTGTATTAATCTGGAACTATATAGAGACCCACTTTTGTTAATTTTAAATATTGTACTAGACATGGTGTTTAAGGTAAATTTTAAAATCCCAGAGGGCAGAGAATGGAAATATATGTTTGACAACTAGTATCTAAGTTTGGATTGATAAAATGCACATTGATGTACTTTGATGGCTCAGTGAGGTCCTGTCTATTAATGTCTGTGACCATTAGTTTACCTGCCCTGGAAAAGGTTAGAACGTACATCTATTCAGGTAGAAACTGGTCAATAGTAATCTAGAAAACTATATACTTACTGAAGGTTTCTTGGTTTTATATCATATTATTTTGTCTCTTTCTAACATTGATTCTTATAGTCATATCTAGATTGGTATTTTGCTTAAAATTTATGGTAACAAAAGTGCACTTGACTATATGACACTGGTATTATTATCGTTATACATTCTTTAGTTGATGGACTCAATCTATAAAATATACTTAAAAACAAATGAAGATTCACTGCAGTGATTTCTGAATATAGTCTGCTTACCTCAGTTAAAAACTAGTAATGAAAGCGATTTACTTGAGTAAATAGAGATTCATAGCACAGGCCAGATCCTGGGTTCCCTGCCACATCCCACTTGTCTGAACTTACCACCTATGCCTCTATTGTTATTGGTCTATTTCCTTTTCTTTTTTTCAGACTCTTTTTTTAAAATTTTTATTTGTAAAAATGAAACACTGACAAAAATCATAGGATTTGAGAGGTACAACTCCACACAATTCCACCACCAGAAGTCTGTATCCCATCCCCTCCCCTGATAGTCTTTCTATTCTTAATCCCTCTGAGAATATGGACCCAGGGTCAACTCTCCCTTTTCTTTTTAAAATAAAATAAAGACACTTCTAAAACTAAAAACTAAAAAAAAAAAAACAAAAAAAAACTAGCAATGATTTTGTTATAGTGGTGTTGGTGGTTTTAGATAATACAGAGACAGAATGAGAGAGAAGGAAGAGATGGGAGAGAGAAAGAAAGAAATACCTGGAGCACTGCTTACTTACTAATGAAGTTTCCCCCTGCAGGCTGAAACCCTGGTTCTTGCACATGGTAATATGTACTTTCTGCCTGGTGAGTTGCTGCCCAGCCCCACCTATTAATGAATGTTCTTTTTTTTTTTTCTTTTTAAAAAATATTTGTTTATTTCCCTTTTATTGCCCTTGTTGTTTTTATTGTTGTTGTAGTTATTATTGTTGTTAATGACGTCATTGTTGGATAGGACAGAGAGAAATGGAGAGAGGAGGGAAAGACAGAGAGGGGGAGAGAATGATAGGCACCTGCAGACCTGCTTCACCACTTATGAAGTGACTCCCCTGCAGGTGGGGAGCCGGGAACTGGGATCCTTAAGTCAGTCCTTGCACTTTGTGCCACCTGCGCTTAACCCACTGTGCCACTGGCCGACTCCCAAGTATTTAATTCTTCCTGTGAGTTGTTCTTCACTTTCCACTCATATGCAGTATTCATTTTAGTTAATGAGTTATCAAAGGCAACATAGTTACCTAGGAGGTAACACAATATGTAGACTTTCTAATTGGAAGCATGAGGTCCCAAGTTCTATGGAATCTACCAGAGGAGTGCTTTGGTTACTTTATTTTATTTTATTGTGCTGTTTCTTTCTCTCTTCTTCCTTTCTCTAACTGGTAGATAAATAAATCTTTTACAAAAATTGAAGTAAGATAAGCTCCAAAATGATAAACTGTTTATGGATGAGGTCACACCTATTTAGTTTAAGGCACAATATTCAGTGCCTAACGCATGATCACTTCATACTAAATATGTGATCAATTATTTGTGTGAATCTGTGCCATAAGTCACACATACACTGTACAAATTTGTTAACGTAATTGTTTACAGCTTATGTATATGTGTGTTTGCAGAAAAGAAAATTTTAATTTCATTCATTGGCAAATGTTAACAACCCCCATTCACAAGTAATGGTATCTCAGTTACCACCCAAATCTGGTTTAAAAAACAAGCCACAGTAGTTGCTTCTGCTAAGTTCTTTAGGCTTTAAAGCATAGAAACTCTGTTGCTGAGCCCTTCCCCACTAGGGAAAGAGAGATACAGGCCGGGAGTATGGATTGTCCTGTCAATGTCCATGTTTAGCTGGGAAACAATTATAGAAGCCAGACCTTTAACCTTTTGTATCCCACAAGGACGTTGGGTCCATACTCCCAGAGGGTTAAAGAATAGGAAAGCTATCAGGGGAGGGGAGGGGGTACAGAGTTCTAGTGGTAGGAATTGTGTGGAGTTGTACCCCTCTTATCCTATGGTTTAGTCAATGTTTCCTTTTTATAAATAAAAAAAAAATTAAAAAAACTCTGTTGCTGATGAATTTGTACAAGACATGCAGATCAAGAAGGTTATTACATAGAAAAATAAATGGATATTACTTTCTACTGTTCCATGAGTTGTTGGTATTTATTGTCCAAATGGACTTATGTGAAAGGTTTCTAATGGAAAGATAACATACTTATGGCCTCTTCAGATGGGAGCATTAGTATTCTGATCCAAGAGTTTCAGAAGCATTAGTTTACTTTGAATATTTTCATATCTTTTTACCAATGGGGCTTTTAGTATTGGAACAAATTGATGCCTAGAGTCCAAAAAAGCTGTTTAGTGTGAGATAGTATAAAATTAAATAATGCATTTTTCCTGCAGGCTTCTGGCTCTCACACTTATGCAAAATCACTAGAATGCCCATAGCTTCTGTTCTGAATGTGTGATGTCTTCATTGGAAATAGAAGAAATCTATTTAATTACTGACCTCGAATGACATATGGGTGAAGTTACCATCCTGTCCACCACAACATTTAATGTTAAAAATGGCATTGTATTGTTTTAAAAAATAAAAATCGTATCAATTTCCCTCTCTTTGAATCAGCCCATTTATGTGGAGATTTAAGGTCTATAAAGCAAATATATTATATTTTATATTTTGAGGGCTTTGAAAAATGCAAGTGCTGTAGAGGATGGAAATCTGAGGCAAAGTTAATTTGGAGGTGGACGGCATTGCCTACGATAATTCAGTCTTCAGTCTTGTAGGTATGACCAGTGTCACACCAAAAATAGTTAAGAGAACATCTCAAAGTCCAGTTCTGTTTCTTTAGCAGTTTTAATTTCTATCAGGGGAACAGAGAAAGGGGAGGAGGATAAAGTTCTCTGGCATTTGTTCAGTTAATTTCTTCTAATTGCTGTTTGCCCTAGTTTTTTTTTTTTTTTGGGGGGGGGTCTGTATTCCTTCCTTGTAGGTCTTTTTGCTTCTTTGCATCTCAAGGGGATAGTGTTTTCAGTACTCCGCTTTTTTTTTTTTTGTCTTTCTAAAAGACAGATCAAGACATCTGCCACATTCCCACTCCCATGCCTAACAGGACTTTCCTCATCCACCTTTAGCTGGGGTATAAAATTAACCTCCTGTACTCAGTACAAGGGATTGTTTTTTTCCCTTAGTCATCACTTTTTCCTAGCCTCCCAACTCCTATTTTGTCTAAGAAGAAAAAAAAAATCATAGAAATAGATGAAAATACTAAAGAAAGTATTAATATTGGACATACTTTGTTTAAATTGTACAGCACATTTTATCTCTTATTGCCACCAGGATTATTGCTGGGGATCAGTGTCTACAGGTTTCTTCCATTCTTGGTGACCATTTTTTTCTCTCTCATTCTGTCTTTCATAGATGACAGGGAGGGAGGGAGAGAGAAAGAGAGAGAGAGAGATTCCCAGGTTCCTGAGCCTACTTCTTTATTTATTTCAGGCACACAGAGAGACTAAGAAAAAGGGAGAGAAACCACAGCACCACTCCACCACCTGAGGAGCACCCCTGCTGTACATGGTGTTCCTGTGTGGTGGCAGGATTTGAACCCAGGACCTCATACATTATAAAGTTCATGCTCTACCTGGTGAACTATCTTTTGCTCCCCAAGACATTATCTTTTTGCCTCTGCTTAGTAAGGTTATTTAAAAAATAAATAAAAAGAAAGATAACTTCTTGTTGAAGTAGCAGTTCGTGAATAGAGAGGACTGCATCCTGAATACACGAGGCTTCAGATCCTAAACAAGGTCCTGTATGGGAACACATCAGAAAAGGAAAGCCATCAAAGAGAAGCATATTCTTCACCTACCTCAGAGATTCAGAAGGGAATCAGAACCACACTGGTATAAAGATTATTTCCAGCTGAAGGCAACTGAGAAAAAGTAAACCCAGGAAGTGCTCTCTACTCTTATTAAAAATCAGGGCATGTGTTTCCTTTCATAAAGGTGTTATGGAACATTTTCATAATTAAGACTGACTTTTAATTTTTATCTAGTTGACTATATAGTAGGCCAAAGCTAGGATCTGTAGAGACTTAAAATTAATTACCATGTAGATGGAAGATACTGTTCTATCATCAACCTGTCTACAATATTTCTACTTATATTTTATGCTTTCTGGCATAAAATAGCAGTGTCTTAAACTTATTAGTAAATGTTGAACCTGCCAAATGATAATCTTGTTCTTAAATTAGAGATGAAAACCTACTATTGTGTAAAGAGGACACAGTGGTGGAACACCCACTTAAGTGCACAAATTAAAGATGCAAAAAAACCTGGTTTCAAGCCCCCCAACCTCCACTTGCAGAGGGCAGCTGGAGTTTCATGAACTGCAGTTATCTCTCTCTCTACCTCTTTCTCTATCTTACTTTCTATCAAATAAAAACATAAATATAAATATTATAAAAGAAAGGACAAGATGTCACTTGTGAAACAAATTTACCAGTCACCCAGATATTTAGATGCCTTACTTCCTAGCTTATGACTGGCATAATTCAGCTACCTTTTATTTTGAGGAAGGTAAGGTAAGTGTATTTCCTTTATAAAAGGACTTTCATCCAAATATTTTCTGAAAGAATTCTCAGCACAGCTTTTGATTCTTCCGTCATATTTAGAACCTAAATATGGGTGTATAAGCTAGTCTCTTTTAGCCAGTGATTTGCAAACTAACAGAAGCACCTAAAGGACTTATTAAACACAGAATGCTGGCTGCCACCCACTGTGTTTCTGTTACTGTAGATTTGGGTAGGAGTTAGAATTTATATTTCTGGGTGCTACTGACTCTCTCCTTTACACTTGCTTCTCTAGAACATTCTCTCTAGAGTTGTAATGTTCAGACAACTGGGGTGAAATCACCTCCCATTTGCAGTTTGTAGATGCATAAGTAGTTTAACATTCAACTGCAAATAGTCACTGGAACCTAAATTTCAGCATCTACCCTTAAGAGCTTTGTAAGCACTGAGTGATAAACGTCTCCCATAAGGACTGATTTAAGTGTGACTTGTAACAACACCACTTTGCTTAAAAGTAAAAGCCTGTTAGTTAGATGAGGCACAATGCTTAACTACAATGGGTTAGAGAAGAGTTATTGACATTGACCTTATGGGTCAGAAAATCTGTTAGAAGTCATAGGATGTTAAATACAGTAACACTTGACTTCATCACATACAAATCTAGACATTAGTGCTGAACCCCTTAGTAATGTTCTCCATGCTAAAAAAATTACAGTGGAGAACTTGATTAGAGAATGTGTATAGGAGCACTATCTGATGATCTCACCCCTCTAAACTTGTGTGATCACTTTTAACTTTCTTGCCATCTATACTTTATCTAATGCATGTTATCTTTCTACCTACTTATAGTTCATTTAGACAAAATTGTCTGTCTTAAGTAAGATTTTTTACTGATGCATGTCCATGGGCATTGTTTTCTCTCTCTCTCTTTTTTTTTCACCAGGATTTTTACTGGGGGGTCAGTGACTACATGATTCAACCATCCCCAGTGACCTTTTTTTTTCCTCCTTTCATCTTTTCTTTCTCTCTCCAAATCTCTCTCTCTCTGTCTCTCTCTCTCTTTCTTTTTTTATCCCTCTAGATAGAAGATGGAGGGGTGAGAGAGAAAAAAGAAGAAAGACTTCAACAGCATTCCACCTCATGCCCCCCTCACCCACAATTGCTTCCAATGGTGATCTGTGGTTAGATCATGGTAAAATGTATACTCTACTAGGTGAGCCACCTGCCAGTCATTAAGCAAATTTTCTTATTGTCACTAATTATATCTCATTTTCCACCTCTGTTAAGGGGGATACTGATGTCTTTAATTAAAGTCTCTTTGAAGATTAAACTTTATAGTTTGCAAAATGTCTGACAAGTAATGAATACTTAATTCTTATGCCATGCCAGACCTTGGGCTTTGCACCATGAGTGCTTAACCCACTGTGTTACTGCCCAACCCCCAATGAATACTTAATCTTTATCTGTTCTTTTTATCAGTTGCTTAATACCAAACAAAAATGTAATCAGCTGATATTTCTTTATATTTCTTTATTGGGGAATTAATGTTTTACATTGACAGTAAATACAATAGTTTGTACATGCATAACATTTCCCAGTTTTCCATATAACAATACAACTCCCACTAGGTCCTCTGTCATCCTTTTTGGACCTGTATCCACCCCCAACCCCCCCCCCCCCCCAGCTGCACCTATCCTAGAGTCTTAACATTGGTACAATACACCAATTCCAGTTCAGGTTCTACTTGTGTTTTCTCTTCTGATCTTGTTTTTCAACTTCTGCCTGAGAGTGAGATCATCCCATATTCATCCTTCTGTTACTGATTTATTTCACTTAACATGATTTTTTCAAGGTTCATCCAAGATCAGCTGAAAACAGTGAAGTCACCATTTTTTATAGCTGAGTAGTATTCCATTGTGTATATATACCACAATTTGCTCAGCCACTCATGTGTTATTGGACACCTGGGTTGCTTCCTGGTTTTGGCTATTACAAATTGTGCTGCCAAGAACATATGTGTACACAGATCTTTTTGGATGGATGTTTTGGGTTCCTTAGGATATATCCCCAGGAGAGGGGATATATCCCCATTTCTAGCCTTCTGAGAGTTCTCCAGACTGTTCTCCACAGAGGTTGGACCAATTTACATTCCCTCCAGTAGTGTAGGAGGGTTCCTTTGACCCCCACACCCTCTCCAACATTTGCTGCTGATACCTTTTCTGATGTATGACATTCTCAGAGGAGTGAAGTGGTATCTCATTGTTGTCTTTATTTTCATTTCTCTGACAGTCAGAGACTTGAAGCATTTTTTCATGTGTTTCTCAGCCTTTTGGATCTCTTCTGTGGTGAATATTCTGTCCATGTCCTCCCCCCATTTTTGGATGGGGTTATTTGTTGTCTTGTTGAGTTTGGAAAGCTCTTCATATATGTTGGTTATTAAACTCTTGTCTGATGTATGGCATGTAAAGATCTTCTCCCATTCTGTGAGGGGTCTGTTTGGGTAATGGTTTCTTTCGCTGTGAAGAAACTTTTTAATTGGATGTAGTCTCATAGGTTTATGCTTGCTTTAGTCTTCTTTGTAATTGGATTCGTTTCATTTAAGATGTCTTTAAAGTTTATGTGGACAAAAGTTCTACCAATACTTTCCTTTAAGTATCTGATAGTCTCTGGTCTAACATCCAAGTCCTTGATCCACTTGGAATTTACTTTTGTATTTGGTGAAATCTAGTGGTTCAGTTTCATTCTTCTGCATGTTTCAACCCATTTTTTCCGACACCATTTGTTGAAGAGACTCTGCTTTCCCCATTTAATAGTCTGGTTACTTTTGTCAAAGATTAGATGTCCATAGGTGTGGGGGGCTTACTTCTGGGCTGTCAATTCTATTCCACTGGTCAGTGTGTCTATTCATGTTCCAATACCAAGCAGTTTTGATGACAATGACTCTGTAATATAATTTGAGATCTGGGAGTGTGATGCCTCCGGTTCTGTTCTGTCTTTTCAAGATTGTTTTGGCAATTCAGGGTCTTTTCTGGTTCCAGATAAACATTTGTAGCATTTGTTCTATTCTCCAAAAATACGTGGTTGGGATCTTGATAGGGATAGCATTAAATTTGTATGTGGCTCTGGGTAGTATATTCATTTTGATGCTGTGAACTCTTCCAGCCCATGAACATGGAATATCTTTCCACTTCTTTGTGTCTTTTTCAATTTCCTTGAATAGTGACTCATAATTTTCAGTATACAAGTCTTTCACTTCTTTGGTTAGGTTTGTTCCTAGATATTTTTTTTTGTTGTTGTTGCAATAGAAAAAGGAATTGATTTCTAGATTTCAGCTTCTTCTTAGTGTTTGCATAGAGGAATGCCACTGACTTTTGAATGTTAATTTTGTAGCCTGACACATTATTGCCTGATGATTTCCAAAAATCAGGTGATATTTCTTATTCCAGATATAATTGGATAGATTTCCTTTGGTCTCATGATATTTCAGTTTTCTTAAATCCTTAGAGAACAGGTCTTCAAAGCTTCAGTACTGGTAGGTAATGAGCTCACTGGTAGGTAATGAAGGGGGAACTTCATAGATGGTGGCAGTATGCTGTAGTGATGCTTTCTTTCCTCTCTGCTATTTCTCTCTTTCTCTGTTCTTTCTGTATCTTTCTCCCCTATCTTTCCCCCTTCTCATTAAAACATAAAGATAGTGGATGAAAAATCAGCTGAAAGTATGGCATGATGCATATAGAAATCCTTTAAGCTACCAATTATATAATGGTAAATTTATGTCCTTTTTCTCTCAACGTGATGATTTTTATGATTTGTCTACAGCATTCTTGGACCTTTGTTTTACCATTTGTTATTCTCATGGCAAAGCATTTGAATAGAATGATCATTCCAATAACTTATTAAATTCTACTATATTGATAACAGAACCAAACACGTTAAGCCTGTGTTTGTCTTGTTGGGTCAGATAAAATTCTTGCAAGCAGAATATGGTTGTGTTGTGTTTTCTGATCCATCCTCCCATTGTGTGCCTTTTAATGGGTGAATTTAAGCCACTGACATTTATTGATATTATGTATTTAATGTATTGTAGTGCCATAATTCTACAGTTTTTTATTTGCTCTGATATATTGGCAAGTATTATGGTGATGTTCTTGTTTATAAGAGATCTTTTAAAAAACATTTATTTATTTATTTATTTATTCCCTTTAGTTGCCCTTCTTATTTCATTGTTGCTGTAGTCATCATTGCTGCCACTGATGTCCCTGCAGTTGGACAGGACAAAGATAAATGTAGAGAGGAGGGGAAGGCAGAGAGGGGGAGAGAAAGATAGACACCTGCAGACCTGCTTCACTGCCTGTGAAGCGACTCCCCTGCAGGTGGGGAGCCTTGGGCTCGAACTAGGATCCTTAAGCTGGTCCTTGTGCTATGCACCATGTGCGCTTAACCTACTGCACTACTGCCCGATTCCCAAGAGATCTTTTAGAACCTCTTTCAGGGCAGGCTTGGTGATGGTTGCCTCCTTTAACTGTTGTCTGTCTGAGAAGGTTTTGATCCCTCCATCTAGTTTAAATGAAAGTATAGCAGGATATATTATCCTTGGTTAAAACCCTTTTTCATTCAGGGCTCAAGAGATATCTTGCCATTCTCTTCTGGCTTTTGGAGTTTGAGTGGAGAAGTCTGCCTATAATCTTATGGGTTTTCCCCTGTATGTGACTTTTTGTTTCTCTCTTGCAGCCTGTAGGATCCTTTCTTTATCCTTAGTTCTTTTCATTGTAACTATGATATGTCTTGGTGTCTTCAGGTCTGGGTTGATTATGTTTGGGACCCTCTGAGCCTCTTGAATCTTAATGTTCTTTCTGTTGTTTAGGTCTGGGATGTTCTATAATTTCTTCTAGAATGTTTACTTCTCCTTCTCTTTCTTCCTCTGGCAGGCCAATTATACGAATGTTATTTCTTTTGATATCATCCCATATTCCATTTTTGTTGTTCTTAGTATCTCCCAATCTGTTTTTGAGTTCTTTTACCTCTTTCTTAGTTTTCTCTAGCTTGTCCTCTGTCTGGCTAATTCTGTTTTCTGCTTCTGTTAGCCTGCTTTCCCTTCCCTCAGCTTCTTCCTTCAGTGAAGTTATAGTATTAGCTTGCTCTGCTAATTGACCTTTTAGTTCTGCTATTTCAGCTTTCATTTCTCTAATTACCTTGAGGTAGCTTGTGTTTTCCTTGAGGGTCTCATCTGTTGTTTCCCTAACTCTGATAGCCCTTTCCTCCATAGTTGTCTTTATTTCTGTGATTATTAGGTTTACTACTGCTTGTGTACTTTTCTTATCTATGGGTACTTATGACTGATTTGGAGTTTCTTCTGGGCTCCTCTCTTGATTATTTTGGTAGCAGTTTTATTTGCTCCTGATTTAACTATTTTCTTTTTATTAATGTATTTTTTTATTTTTCTGTTCTGTCGTTCTTCAATTGTTGTGTTTTGAGTATAAGTGATGCTATATTAAATACCTTTATGACAAATATAGTCACCCAACCTCAGAAATTAAAACAATAGTAACTTAAGCAAGGATTGATGCAGTTCAACCAATACCAGTACTCCAAACAACAGCTCCAGTCCAAGAAAAAAATAGCAACCAAATCCAAAGGAAAAAAGAAAGAGAAAGGAAGAAAGGGAAAGCAAGAATAAACAATTATGCAAACCTGCTGTCCACTGCAAATTCTAGGGATAGCAAGAGGAGAAAGGGAACTAGGGAAGACACACACACACACACACACACACACACACACACACACACACAGTCCATTCTGAGTCAGAATTCTTCCCCAAAATAATTCACAAATGAGTATAAGTGAATTCATAATGGAAGAAAAGAAGACAAAAACTTACAAAAAAAAAAAAGAGCAGTGAAAGGAAAGAGGTTTTTTTATTTTGTTTGTTTGTTTTCTGAATTACCTAGGAGGAGGGAGAAAGGAGAGTGGAGGAAACAGGGAGAGAGAAACAAGTTCCTCTCACCCTGGATTGGACACCCAGTCACCTAGCAATGGAGAAAACAATGACAGTTAATTTTGGTCAGTCTGAATAAGGAGTAGGCAATAGGGACACACATATAGTAATAGTAATGATAAAATAGAATAGAGTAAAAAACTATACCAGTTAGTCTGCAGCCTGAACTGCTCCAAACTGGCTGCAGGCAGCCTGACCAAAGACAGCCAATAGTTAAGAAGTATCCAAAAAAAAAAAAAAAAAAAAAAAAAAACCCTGCAGGTAGTCTTTCCCAGGCAGGGGTGGGGTATGGCTCTGATTGGTCAGGTATTTTGTCACTCAAATAGAGCTCCAGCCACTTAGAAAAAAAAGAGAAGTGGTCCAGGAGGTGGCATAGTTGATAAAGCATTGGACTCTCAAACATGATGTCTTGAGTTCAATCCAAGGCAGCACATGTACCAGAGTGATATCTGGTTCTTTCTCTTCTCCTATCTTTCTCACTAATAAATAAATAAATAAAATCTTTAAAAAAGACAAGGAAAACAAAAAGGAAAAGCACCCCTGGTGAGCCAGGAATCTTCATAAAGAAAATAGCTCAGTGGGGAGCCTGCTAGGAGTGGTTGTCCAGCCTCTGGGGCTGGTTCTGGGGTGGGGGGAAGGGTAAACTTCAGAAATAATCAAAAGATTTCCTTTTTCTTTTCCTCTGGCCTCCCTTTTCTAACCCAAGAGTGGTCTCACCCTTAGGACCCCTTATTCACCTTCCTGCTGACATCCCAGTATCCTACCCTATCCAGAGAATTCTGGTCAGAAGCTGCTGTTTGTTGGAGCTCATAGCAGCCACTGCTTGCCAGTCTCCATCTTGGCTATGCCCTTCTTATTTTGTTTCTTGTTTTGTCTCTTTCTTTTTCCTGCTTAAGTGAAACCCAATTATTTCCATTTTGTATGAGTCTCTCAAGCTGTTCAGGTTCAGTCATTATTACTAGTTGTAGTATTTTATTTTTTTAATTTTTCATTAGCGATTTAATAATGGTTAACAAGATTGTAGGATAAGAAGGGTACAGTTCCATATAATTCCCATCACCAGAGTTCTGTATCCCATCCCCTCCACTGGGAAGTTCCATATTCTTTACCCCCTCTGATAGTATGAACTAAAATTCTTTATGGGGTGCAGAAGATGGAAGTCTAACTTCTGCAATTGCTTCTCTGCTGAGCATAGTCATTGGCAGGTTGATATATATATATATATATATATATCCACAGTATCAGCTCTGGTTTATGGTAACACTGGGATTAAACTTGGCACTTCAGAGCCTCAGACATGAAAATAATTAGTTTCCTATATATATAGTTTATTTATTTTGGATGGGGACTGAAATTAAGATAGAAGAGGGAGATTGAGATGGGAAGAAAGGAGAAGGGGGGGTGGGTCAAGCAGGCATCAGAAACACTGTTTCACAGCTCATGAAGCTTCCCCTTCTGTGTGGGGGCCTGGGGCCTTAAAACTCAGGTCATGTGCACCATTAACACCTGTAAGAAAAGATTTTGTATACTGTTCATGATATCTCTCCAATCCTTCAAAGATTATTGTTTTTTTAAATAATTTTTATTGCCACCAGGGTTATCACTGGGGTTTGGTGTATACATGACAAATGATTTCTGGTGACCCTTCTCTTCTTCCTCCTTTTCTTCCTCCTCCTTTTTTCTTTTTGATAGAGACAAAAAAAATTAAAGGGGTAAAAAGAAGAGATAAATAAAGATACCTATACTACTGCTTCATAAAGCTGGAAGCTTCCCCCCTGCAGGTGGGAACCAGGAGCTTCAACCCAAGGCTTCATGCATGGTTATGTGTTTTCACTACCACCCAGCTCCATAGCCATTATTTTGATAAATTTGTATGCTTTATTTAGTGCACCACCCATGGCCCCTGCCATTATTTTTGAATGAAGGAGTTTAATAAAATGGTACTATGCCTGTAGTTATTCAGGACTCTCATGAGAAGTTGGTAAGCAATATGTCTTTTTTAAAATTTATTTAAAAAGGAGACATTAACAAAACCATAGGATAAGTGGGGTGCAACTACACACAATTCCCACCACCAGATCTCTGTCCCTATCCCATCTGCTCCCATGATAGCTTTTCTGTTCTCCATCCCTCTGGGAGTATGGTCCCAAGGTCATTGTGGGATGCAGAAGGTGGAAGGTCTGACTTCTAAGGACCTATTCAAATTGGTAGTAAAATATGCAGTACCAATTAGAGGCTTTGTGAAGCTTCATTAAATCATAAGCTGTACAGGGAATTGAACATTTAGCTTTTTGGTGATTGATGAGGAGCATTTTCACCTGCTCTGTACCTGAACATTGTGGCTGCAAGAACCTTCCAACCTATACAGAGTAAATTGGTAAGAGTAGAGCCTTGGAGTTTGCCAGAGGCTGCCCTCTGGGAGTACACACTATACCTCCAGAAAAAAATGCCTCGCTGTCCTTGTTGGGAAACTGTTACCTGACACAGAAATACCTTCCAATAGACGCCCATCTATATATACCTTGTGACAAACCCAGAAATGAGTTTTGCAATTTAGCACAAATACTTATCAGAGAAGCACCACTAATGGTGGTTATTGACCCTGTAGTTGCTTGCTGCTGGGAGCTTGCTGTGACTGGTAGTTGAACAGTGCTACCATTTCCTGAGGCCACCAGTACAGACCTATTGGCCATGGAATTCAATCCCTCTTCACTGCAGTACAGAGTCTTTGATTAATAACATCCAAAGGAAAAAAAAAAGTAAGAAAAATAAAAGGCTTCCCTTCACTTATGTGACTGAGAAAAAACAGAAATCTGTTCTTAAATAATGAGAGCTTTCTAATTGAAATGAAAAAATGTTTACCCAGAACAGAGCCCACGGGTAGTGGAAACGGTTGCTACACGTTTGTGTCAGAGATGTGCTCCAAAGAAGAGCACTAGGATAAGCCAGTTCGAGTAGCTTTGTTTATATTAAGACTTCTTATGAGAATGTCATATTTCAGTGAGTTTTTTTTTCTTCATAATTTATTCTCTTTCTTTCTTTCTTGATCACCAGGGTTATCACTGTGACTTGGTGCCTGCACAACATGTCTACCACTTCTTGTGGCCATTGTTTTCTTTCTTTAATTTGATAGAGAGAAATTGAGAGGGAGCAGAGATAAAGAGGGAGAGAGACACCTGGAGCACTGTTTAACCACTCCTGAAGTCCCTGAACTTGGTGATGTATGTGTTCAACTAAGTGTGTAATTGCCTGGCCACTTTATAATTTATCATTTAAAGATGAAGCATTCATGTTTTACATATGAAATATAATTATTTCTTATTTTCTGTGTTCTGTACCCCCCCCACTCAAATTTGGGCTTTACTCCTTACACATGGGAAAAACATTTTAGTTGGTCCAAGAACTGTAAGATGATCTGAACTTAAATTAATTGCTAATATTTATGACTATTTTCTAGTTCCTTTGCATGGTGTGGCACGAGTAGAGAAAAGTGTACAATTAAAGAGGCTGATTCATTTGATATCACAAACATTTCTGGTCCCATATGGATGTTGTCATGTATCTCTTCAGTGTTATTCAGAGACTGCTGTATTCATTAATTTAGGGTGTCTTGTTCAGTTAGGGGAAGCTAGAGAATTCAAACAAGAGGCCTAAGGCTTTGACCAGAAATGATAGTGTTGTCAATAACACGGAGAAGCAATTTCAATTCTTAACATTTCAATTCTGAACATTGAAACATTCTGAACAAATGTTTAATTCTGAACATTTCAATTCTTAAATTCTTGGCCCCATTTTTCTTTCATGCTGAAATATTATTGAAGTATAACTGCTTGTTGAACACACATTAATTCTGGAATTTGTAGTGAGTTTAATTACACATAGCCAGATTTGCTGGGCTCGCTGCACAAACCTTTTGGCATTTGATACTAAATGTTCAAATCATAAAGCTGAACGTTTCTGTATGTATTAGACATACAGGGAAAAATTAAGAAGATGCAGAGAGCCATCTTTACAAACCTGCCACCACCACCAATGCATTGTTTATCAGATTAAGTGGTGAAAATGGTATTTTTTTAAAGCAGGGTCTAGGGACTTTGGGGGGGGGGGTGTAGCTAACTGGTCTTGTCAAAAAAGTATCTTATTTCAAAACAAGGCCCTTCCTGTTGCACTAATAAGCCTTCTGCTTTGATTTCTAACATGTTGTTACATGTATTTTTAGCTTGATTTCATACATTGGACAGTCTTTCTATAACTGAGGAACACTTGTGCAAACATGACTCATTAGGTATTTTTAGATCCCTTTTGCCTATAGAAATGTGTAGTAACTACACTGGTGAAATGCCTCCTAAAGTTATCCACCCTTGAGTCTGCTGAGCCAGAGTGTTGCTTCCCAGGCTGGCAAAATAGTTGATCTAGATATTGAGTCTTCTTTGTCTTGGTCAAACCCATTTTAAAATTTGGCTCTTGCAGCACTGTGGGAAGCTTCAGTGCTATGGTATTTTTCTCTCACTTAATCCATTGAGAGTGTAAATACTGGTTCCATTACATGGAGTGTTATCAGTGTATGTATCTATATGTGTGTGTTTTTTGTGTGTGGCAGAGTGAGAGGCTCTGGGTGAGATACTGGGAGGTTCATTATTTTTTTAAAGAGATTCCAGAAACTTGCTTTCCCTGAAGAGTAGCTTTTACTCTCCCCAGGGAGACTTACATGACAGCTTGAGAGGTACCAGAGCAATTCAAGATTCCTCATGGAAATGAAAGTTAAAAACAAACTCCATACCAGGAAATATTCCAGATGCTGCAACATGAAAAGCAAAGTCTAAACTTGTTAACTTGAAATTACACCAGGACCACAAAACCTCTGAAATACACATGGCTTCATCAGATTACTCAAAATCCCTTGGGTGGATAAGGTTTAAATCAAGGAAATGCGGTGGCTACAGTGCTAAACCACAATGCCAATTAATTTTTATTAATTGATTTTTTGAGGGCATGTTTTATTTATCACTCTTGCATCCCCCCCCTTTGTCTAGAGTATGATATACAGGCTTTTAAAGGTTTGCAAGCTTTTTAAAGACTTTGATCCCATATTGGAGAGTACTCTCTTTACCTGTTTCAAGCTGCTGTTCTCTGCTTTTTGTTCTAGTCTACACATTCGCCCTTCAGGCTAATTTGGATCACTCTGCACTTCACTGCATTCACAAACTCACTTGTCCTGGCCATCAGAGCAGTGAAATCATTCTATTTGTATTCTTGTCTGTCAAACAGTGGTCTGTCTGTGAAGCAAAACAGGAAATGTGGTCAGGATGATTTTCATTATTTGTTCATTTAGCAGATCTCTATTGTATTATTACTTCCACTTTTGCATTTAGGCAAATGAAATTGATCAGATTCCTGTACTACGTGATGTTGTGTGTAGCATTATGTTTTGAATGTGACATGTATTTCTTCTGAGGGGGGTTTCTAAGTGAAGGTTACAGGGTTGTTGACATGATGAGCTTGCCATCAAGAGAGTTAGCAGAGAGTAATAGAGCTTTATGATCTTTAGCAGGAGTGCTGATGGATGAATTGGTTAGAGAATGACCCTGTCATGAAGCGTACTTCTTGATGCATTTCATGCTTCATTGTCTCTGTAGGCTAGGGTTGGATTTTTAGTTCTAGAGCTTCCTATTTCAGGGTTTTCAACTTGGGTCTGTATTTCTTACTTTCTGAATCTCCTATTTCTGTGTTTGCTATATGTCGGTGAAAAGAGGAATGCTCATAGTTTTTTCTGCAAAGGTTCCATGAACAGAAGGGAAGCAGAGCAGTGTGTAGTGTTGGAGATCCCATTCATCACCTGGAGGAGGTGAAAAAATCCATACACACAACCATTAATGGATCATAATACATAATAATAGCAATCCTATTCCAGCTGCAGAAGACATGTATCCATCAAACCCTTTAAATATTGTTCACACATGTGTGTTAGCATCGTTGAAGCAAACAGAACAGAATGTAGTTACAAGCACATCTCACTGAGATGTAGTCTGCAAGAAAATGAAGAAACACTGCTTCATTAGTCCTCAGGGTGCTCAGTAAGCAGGTGCTGGGAGTCTGATTCCCATTAGAGAGAGCAGGTAACGGTGCTTGGGAAACAACTTGCTTTAAGTTCATAACCATCGTTTTGTGACAAGAATTCAAATAAGGTTTGGATACCCTTTGTAGAAGACTGCAAAATAGAACCAACAATGAATAGACTACACAAACTGTCCAGCTGGTTAGACAAGAGAGATTCAGATGCTAAAATGAATCTGCAAGGGTTTTATAGGTGCTTTGCTTCAGGCCCTTGGTCATAAATGAGAATCCAAACACATGGGATAGTTTCATGTTATATGTGTCAGCTTTTGGTGTCCATAAATTTGGCTTTCATCTTTTGAGGGAATGTAAAGGCTCTTTCATTTCAAATGCTCTAATATTATATTTATTGAAATTGCAAATCAATAAGATTACTCTATTAAAGTGATAAATTCAAGGACCAACAAGATAGTTTATCTTGGAGTATATCTGCTTTGATTCAGGTTCAACCCAGACCTCCACTGCACTGGGTAAAACATTGGTGCCATGGTACCTCTTTCCCTCACTCCTTTTCTCCATTTGGAAATGTCAGCTGGGAACAGGAAAACCCCAGAAATGACAAAAGAAAAAGTAATAAATTCAGGGGGGTGGGCAGTAACACACCTGGTCAAGAGCACATTGCACGAAGCACAAGAACCCATGCCAGGATCCTGGTTCAAGCCCCTGGCTCCCTACCTACAGGAGGGTCGCTTCATAAGCAATGAAGCAGGTCTGTAGGTGTCTCTTTTTCTTCTCCTCTACATCTTCCCCTGTTCTATCAATTTCTCTCTGTCTTATCCTACAAAAAAATGGGAAAAATAGATTTTTAGTGCTGGCACCAAGTCCCAGTGATAACCCTGTAGGCAATACATATACAGTGTGCTGGGATTCCTGTCTCTTTTTTAAATTGCAAAATTCAATATAGATCAGAAATCGTGCTAAATATAATATCCTTAAAGTCCACACGATGGAGATAATGATGGCTCCTTTTACAACATTCTCTTTTTCTATTGAGATTTCTCTCTGTCCTATCCAACAACAATTACATGAATAATAGCAACAACAATAAAACAACAAGGGCAACAAAAGGAAATAAATAAATAAATATTAAAACATTAAAAATAAATAAACATATATTAGAATTAGAATATTTGTCCTATAAGACTTTTGTAAGCAGTATACCTGTGTAATTTCAAATGTAGTGTAGGCTAATGATGGATTGTATTTCAGTGAATGTAGTTGTATATTTTCTGTGTTCCCTTTAGCAAGAAGTCAGTGGGAAGTGAGGAAGTTGTCTCATTTGCTGCAATTTAATTCCATATTTTTCTGTTGGAATACACATTAAAGTCAAGGTTGGTTTCTCCTAGAGAGTCTCTGAATAAGGACAAATCCCAGGTTGTGTGAGCATCTATAACTAACAAACTTAGCAGTTATATCTTCTGAAACATCTACTGACAAGTAGGAGTTGAATTAGTATACTTAGAAATTCCTGTTTTCATCAGTTTTTCTTTAAATATCTTTCCTAACATGTACCCTAACTCAAGTGTCAGTTGTTTTTAAATTAGATAATTGATAGCTGGTTTTTGAGTTTTCTGTTTCCTTTCTTGAGAACTTCACTAAAAATATCCTTTCTTCTCTTCTCAATGCTAAATTCATCCTGGAATGGTATTCAGGATAGATGAGAAAAGGACATGTGGGAATTATGTGGGCACATCAAGTTAGTATTAATGTGGGTGCAGTGACAGTTTGAAAGCCCAAGGCAAGGTATGAAGGCAGAGGGGAAAATAAATTCATTCAACTGAAAAGGATGAGATTGAGCTAATATGTATGAGATTACTGGATTTAGCTATTTGGGTATGCAGTATTAATGTTCAAAGTAATTCATAGCTATTATTTTTATAACTCAAAGCATTCTAGTCATAATGGCACAGGAACAGGGAGGAAATTAGGCTTGTTGGAGTAACCTGTTAATACTTGTCTCTAAATCTTTAAAGAAATTTCTAGATAGAAGAATAAAATCTTCTCATTCATTAGAGCTTTACTTTTTAAAATTTCTTTATTGGGGGGCAAATGGCTCACAGTCAACAGTAAAATTCAATAGTTTATACATGCATAACTGGAAATGTCATTAGGACATTATATGGTGAAACTAGAATCTTTGGGCAAATGTAGAGATGTAGAATTCATTTAATATCACAAAGCATTATCTTACAAGAGCTGTGTTATCAATATCCAGGTTTGCTGCTAACTGTAAGCTTTCACCAAAACATGTATTTCTTTTTTAAATTTCTTGTTATTATTTTTTATTTATAAAAAGGAAACATTGACAAAACCATAGGATAAGAGGGCTACAACTCCACACAATTCCTACCACCAGAACTCTGTATCCCATCTCCTCCCCTGATAGCTTTCCTATTCTTTAACCCTCTGGGAGTATGGACCTAACATGTATTTCTTTTCAGGGAATATTGCATGGGGGCTTGTGTTGGATGACTATTATGATTTTTATACTTATCAATTCTAAAATTTTGAATTATTATCAAGAGGACTCTCCCTTCTCAATTAGGCTCCTTTAAATCAAATCCAGAAATGTGCCAACTTATTCCTCTAGGATTACAAGCCATTTTTAACATATCAGAATAAAGACCTTCCATACTATATATTAAAGCCCAGAACTCTCCTTTGCACAGCTGGGATCCTCTGTTGAGAGTGCTAGTGTGCTTGACCTTTCTCCTTGTTGGATTGTTTTTGTAAAGATCATGATTCTCAAATCATTCAAACTACACCACAACTTGGAATGACTTTCAGGACTAACCAACTTGTCACACAACCAGTGGCAGTAAATTGCTCTGGGACTTTGAATCTTGAGTAATAACAGGACTCACATTTTGTTGTCACTCCTGAATAGCAATGCATGATGTTCCTGAACACCTCCCTGCAAAAGAGGTGCAATTTTCATTGGACAGTGCTGATGACTATTTAATTGGGATTCTTCTCTTCAGCCTCCTGCAATAACAGGTAGTCAGGAAGAAAATTGAGGGTGTAGGAGTGCTTGGAAAATAGGAGAACCCATGTTAATTGGAGTTAGAAATAAGAGAAAAGTGGTCAGGGAAGCTTTGGCAGGGAGAAAATAATTCATGTTGTGTGGAGAGTGGAAGTTGCAGAGCGCAGTGGCTGATAATATGGAATCATCTGTTATTACACCTTTCTTAGCAAGTTAAAAATGCTCTAGTGATGTGACAGGAATTACTAGCCTCTTCTGATCAAAGAGAAAGTATGTTTTAAGAACAGCATCCATGTTTGGATTGTACAGGTAAAGTTTCTGATTATCAGGAGGGCTAATATGTGGTGAAAATTAGAAGTCAGGGGGGAGTTCCTGGAAGATGGTGGACTGAGAAGCTGCTAGTGGCTTGAGCTCTGACCACATCTTCTGGAAACGGTAGGATTTTCTGCCTTTAGTAGGCCAGTCAATAAGGGGTCCTAGTGGTAACACCAAGGAGGTGACTATAACTTAATTTGGGTTAAGAAATAGAGTAGAAAAAAAGGAAAAAAAATTCTTTCCTTTTAATTATTAAGCACACCTCCTCCCCTCCCCCCCCTAACCAGTCCCTGGGGATCAGCTCCTATCAGGCTCCCCTGCTGAGCTTCTGTCTTTACCAAATTCCTGTCCCACCAGGGAGTATCATTCATTCTAAGTCTATACCTTTCTGAAACCTCTGGCCTTTTTTCTTTCTAAGTAGCCAACCCCACCACCTCACCCCGCATAGCTAATTAAATAATTAAAAATAAATAAATAAACTCCTTTCATCACTCTTTTATGACTGTTCTTTTTCTTATCTTTTTCTTTTTTCTCTCTTTCTTTTTTTTTCTTTTTCTCATTCTTGTCATCCTTTCTTCCTTAATCCTACAGCTTCCAAAGTCACAGGGCCCAGCCCCACACCACCAAACAGTGTGCTTTTTTGAATTCACTGATACACATTTGGGAATTATTTTGGGGAAGAGTTCTGACACAGTGTGGACTCTCACTGCAAGTGTCTCTGCTCAACTTCCCTTCCTCCTTTAGCCAACCCTAGAATATGCAGTGGATAGTAGATTTGCATAACCGTCTATTTTAGCTGTCCTTGTCTAGTCCTGAGGTGTTTTTTTTTTTTTCTCATTCTTAACAATCAGCTGCCTCTGATCACGAGGTTTGAGGTAATCTAGAACAGGGTTTTTTTTTTTTTTACCCTGCTCTATTTTATTATTAATATTATATAAAGGCATATATCTTTCCCCCTTTAGGTTGATCAGAATTAACTCTTAGCGTATCTTTCATTGCAGGGTAGTGGGCATCTTATCTATTATGGAAGGAACGTGTCTCCTTACTCCTACCTCCTCTAAGACTCTCCCCTCCCTTCTCCTCCTAGCTAATTAAAAAAATCAAATTAAATTAAATTAAAAATTAAGTAATCAAAAAAAACCCTTTCCTTTAACTGCTCTTTAATTATAGCTCTTTTTCTTATATTTTCCCTTTTCTCTCACTTGTCTCTGTCTCTTTTTTCTTTTTTCTTTTTTTTTTATCTTGTCATGCACTTCTTCCTTCCTTCTTCTTTGCCTTTCTGAATTTGTGAATTATTTTGAGGAAGAAACCTGAATCAGATGGACTCTCTATGTGTGTATCTCTGCTCTAGTTTCCTTTCCCCTTTTGTTACCCCTAGAATATACAATGGATAGTAGATTTGCATAACTGTCTATTCTTGCTATCCCTTCTATCTTTTCTCTTTCTTCTTCACTGGGATTTGGTTACTATTTTTTTCACGGACTGGAGAAATTGTTTGGCTAACTGGTAACGATTAAACTACTTCAATACTTGCTTCAGTTACTACTGTAATTCCTGAGATTGGTGAGTGTAATTGTCATAAAGGTATCTAGTACAGTGTTGCTTGTGCTCAAGACACAACTGAGGAATAACAGAGCATAAAAAAAGAAACACATAAATCAAAAAAATGGGTAGATCAAAAACAAAACTACTCCAATGAATGAAGACAAGAGCCCAGAAGAAACTACAAATCAGCCAGAAGTAACCATAGATAAGGAAAGTATGCAAGCAATAATAAACTTATTAATCAAAGAAATGAAAACAACTTTGGAGGAAAGGAATGGCAGTATGAGGGAAACAACAGTTGAGACCCCCAAGGAAAATACTGATTATCTTGAGGCAATTAGATAACTGAAAGCTGAAATAGCTATAATGAAGAAAGAAGCTGAGGCAAGGGAAAGCAGACTAACAGAAGCAGAAAACAGAATTAGTCAGATAGAGGATGAGTTAGAGAAAATGAAGAAAGAGGTGAAAGAGCTTAAAAAGAGATTGAGAGACATTGAAAACAACAACAGAGACATATGGGATGATCTCAAAAGAAGTAACATTCGCATAATTGGCCTGCCAGAGGAAGAAAGAGAGGAAGGGGAAGCAAACATTCTAGAGGAAATAATAGAAGAAAACTTCTCAGACCTGAATAACAGAAAGGACATCAATGAATGAAAAAGGGTTTCAACCAAGGATATTATATCCTGCTAGACTTTCATTCAAACTAGATGGAGGGATCAAAACCTTCTTACACAAACAACAGTTAAAGGAGGCAACCATCACCAAACCGGCCCTGAAAGAGGTTCTAAAAGACCTTTTATAAATAAGAACATCACTATAATACTGGCAATATATCAGAGCAAACAAAAAAAATTTTTTTTGAACAATGGCACTACAATACATTAAATCCAGAATATCAATAAATGTCAATGGCTTAAACTCACCCATCAAAAGGCACAGAGTTGGGGGATGGATCAGAAAACATAATCCAACCATATGCTGCTTGCAAGAATCCCATCTGTCACAACAAGATAAACACAGACTTAAAGTAAAAGGATGGAAAACTATCATACAGGCTAACAGACCACAAAAAAGGGCAGGAACAGCCATTCTCATCTCAGACACGATAGATTTTAAATTAAATAAAGTAATAAAAGATAGGCAAGGACATTTCATAATGATTAGAGGATCAATCAGCCAAGAAGTCTTAACAATCATTAACATCTATGCACCCAATGAGGGACCATCTAAATACGTCAAGCACTTACTGAAAGACTTTCAAAAATACATCAATAGTAATACAATAATAGTGGGAGACTTCAATACCCCACTCTCACACTTAGACAGATCAACAAAGCAGAGAACCAACAAAGATACAAGAGAATTGAGTGAAGAGATTGACAGACTAGACCTCTTGGACAGTTTCAGAGTCCTTCACCCCAAAAAACTGGAATACATCTTCTTTTCAAATCCACATAACACATACTCAAGGATAGACCACATGTTAGGCCACAAAGACAGCATCAATAAATTGAAGAAGATTGAAATCATCCCAAGTATCTTCTCAGACCACAGTGGAGTAAAACTAACATTTAACAACAGAAAGACAATTATTAAAAGTCACAGAATTTGGAAACTAAACAACATACTCCTTAAGAACCACTGGGTCAGAGATTCACTCAAGCAAATTCAAATGTTCCTGGAAACAAATGAAAATGAAGACACAACCTATTCAAAATATTTGGGACACAGCTAAAGCAGTACTGAGAGGGAAACTTATAGCCATAGAATCACATATTAAACACCAAGAAGAATCTCAAATGGACGACCTTACTGCACACCTCAAGGACTTAGAGGAAGAGGAACAAAGGAACCCTAAAGCATCCAGAATGACAGAAATCACTAAAGTTAGAGCAGAAATAAACAACATCGAAAATAAAAGAACCATACAAAAGATCAATGAAGCCAAATGTTGGTTCTTTGAAAGATTAAACAAAATTGACAAATCCCTAGCCAGACTCACCAAACAAAAAAGAGAGAAGACTCAAATTAATAGAATTGTAAACAATGGAGGAGATATCACAACTGACACCACAGAAATCCAGAGAATCTTGTGAAACTTCTTTGAAGAGCTATACACCACCAAGCTAGAGAATCTCGAAGAAATGGAACAATTCCTAGAAGCATATGCCCTTCCAAAACTGAACCAAGAAGAACTATAAAATCTAAATGCACCAATCACAGACAAAGAAATTGAAACCGTTATTAAGAACCTCCCCAACAACAAAAGTCCTGGACCATATGGCTTCACAAACGAATTCTACAAAACTTTCCGGAAACAGTTAGTACCCATACTTTTTAAGCTTTTCCATAAGATTGAAAAAACAAGAATACCCCCTTCCACCTTCTATGAAGCCAAATCACCCTGATACCAAAAGCTGATAGGGACAGAACAAAAAAAGGAAAACTACAGACCAATATCTCTGATGAACATAGATGTCAAAATATTAAACAAGATCTTGGCCAACTGGATACAGCAACATATCAAAAATATTGTTCATCACGACCTAGTGGGATTCATCCCAGGAATGCAAGGCTGTTTATCATCCATAAGTCAATCAATGTCATTCACCACATCAATAAAAGCAAAGCCAAAAACCACATGGTTATTTCAATAGATGCAGAGAAAGCCTTTAACAAAATCCAACAACCATTCATGCTCAAAACTCTACAAAAAATGGGAATAGTTGGGAAATTCCTCAAGATAGTGGAGTCTATATATAGCAAACCTACAGTCAACATCATGCTCAATGGACAGAAGTTGAAAGCATTCCCCCTCAGATCGGGGATTAGACAGGGCTGTCCACTGTCACCGTTACTCTTCAACATAGTATTGGACGTTCTTGCCATAGCAATCAGGCAAGAGAAAGGAATCAAAGGAATACAGATTGGAAGGGAAGAAGTCAAGCTCTCACTATTTGCAGATGATATGATAGTATACATAGAAGAACCTAAAGAATCCAGCAGAAAACTACTGGAAGTTATTAGGCAATATAGCAAAGTATCAGGCTACAAAATCAATGTACAAAAATCAGTGGCATTTCTTTATGCAAACACAAAATCTGAAGAAGAAGAAGACATCCAGAAATCACTCCCCTTTACTCTTTCAGCAAAATCAATCAAATACCTAGGAATAAAGTTGACCAAAGAAGTGAAAGACTTGTATGCTGAAAACTATGAGATGCTACTCAAGGAAATAGAAACTGATACCAAGAAATGGAAAGATATCCCATGCTCATGGATTGGAAGAATAAATATCATCAAAATGAATATTCTCTCCAGAGCCATATACAAATTTAATGCTATACTCATCAAAGTTCCACCAAGCTTCTTTAAGAGAATAGAACAAACACTACAATCATTTATCTGGAACCTGAAAACACCTAGAATTGCCAAAACCAACTTGAGGAAAAGAAACAGAAATGGAGGCATCGCACTCCCAGACCTTAAACTATATTATAAAGCCATCATCATCAAAACAGCATGTTACTGGAACAAAAAATAGGCACACAGACCAGTGAAACAGAATTGAAAGCCCAGAAATAAATCCACACATCTATGGACATCTAATCTTTGATAAGGGGGCCCAAAGCATTAAATGGAAAAAGGAGGCTCTCTTTAATGAATAGTGCTGGTAAAACTGGGTTGTAACATGCAGAAGAATGAAATTGAACCACTTTATCTCACCAGAAACAAAAATCAACTCCAAATGGATCAAAGACCTAGATGTCAGACCAGAAATAATCAAATACTTAGAGGAAAACATTGGTAAAACAGTTTCCCACCTACACCTCAAGGACATCTTTGATGAATTAAACCCAATTGCAAGGAAGACTAAAGCAGAAACAAACCAATGGGACTACATCAAATTGAAAAGCTTCTGCACATCCAAAGAAACTATCACACAAACAAAGAGACCCCTCACAGAATGGGAGAAGACCTTCACATGCCAGACATCAGACAAGAAACTAATCACCAAAATATATAAAGAGCTCAGCAAACTTAGCACCAAAAAAGCAAATGACCCCATCCAAAAATGGGCAGAGGATATGAACAAAACATTCACTACAGAGGAGATCCAAAAGGCTAACAAACATATGAAAAACAGCTCTAGGTCTCTGATTGTCAGAGAAATGCAAATTAAGACAACATTAAGATACCACCTCACTCCTGTAAGAATGGCATACATCAAAAAGGACAGCAGCAACAAATGCTGGAGAAGCTGTGGGGACAGAGGAACCCTTTTACATTGCTGGTGGGAATGTAAATAGGTACAGCCTCTGTGGAGAAAAGTCTGGAAAACTCTCAGAAGGCTAGACATGGACCTTCCATATGATCCAGTAATTCCTCTCCTGGGGTTATACCCCAAGGACTCCATAACACCCAACCAAAAAGAGGTGTGTACTCCTTTGTTCATAGCAGCACAATTCATAATAGCTAAAACCTGTAAGCAACCCAGGTGCCCAACAACAGATGAGTGGCTGAGAAAGCTGTGGTATATATACACAATGGAATACTATGCAGCTATCAAGAACAATGAACCCACCTTCTCTGACCCATCTTGGACAGAGCTAGAAGGAATTATGTTAAGTGATGAGTATGGGATGATCCCACTCATCAACAGAAGTTGAGTAAGAAGATCTGAAAGGGAAACTAAAATCAGGACCTGACCAAATTGTAAGTAGGGCACCAAAGTAAAAACCCTGTAGTGAGGGGTAGACATGCAGCTTCCTGGGACAGTGGGGGGTGGGAGTGGGTGTGAGGGATGGGGCAGAGTCTTTTGGTGGTGGGAATGGTGTTTTTGTACACTCCTAGTAAAATGTAGTCATATAAATCACTAGTTAATTAATATGAGAGGGGGAAAATTAATTGTATGTCTCGAAGTTTTTCAAAACACAAACTGAATCTTTTTAATATATAGGCTGTGTAATTGATATGAAGACTCTCTCAAAGGCCTAGACCAAGTAGATCAGAAGCAACCAATAGCACAGCTATATACAATATACTGGGTACTGTACAGGAAACCCTAACAAAAGGACTTTTCAAAGTTAACCCAATTACCAAATAATGTGATGATAACATTAACTATCGATTGTCTTTTTGAACCCTAAGACAGCAGGAATCTCACATCTCCACTATAAAGCCTCTACTTCCCCCAGTCCTGGAACCCTTGGATAGGGCCCACTTTCCCGTATGCCTCTCCCAATCCATATCAAATAATATTGCATCCGCTGATCACAACCTAACCAACGCAACGATTGCCACCTCAACATGCTTCACTTCAGACTGTGTCCAGAGACTTCACGTGTGGAATGACAACCCTTCAGCTTCATTACTTGGGTGAGACCTTTCCTTTCATAGTATACCCTAATTTCATCTCAGGTGGTTCAAATTCTAACAAAGTCCCCAAACCTAGATATACACCAGTTTCTGTGAGAGAGAGCATACGTTCACACATATCCAAAAACTACTGCAAAATATATACCTGAAAGCAGAAGTACACTAGAGTTTGTAGTGAGTATACCCCTAACACTTCCTCTCCACTATTCCAAGCTTTGGATCCATGATTGCTCAACAATTTGTTTGGCTTCGTATGTTAACTCTCTTTTCAGTTACCAGGTGCCAGATGTCATCAGGTTGCAGGCCAGGCTTCCCTGGACTGAAGACCCCACCAATGTGTCCTGGAGCTCAGCTTCCCCAGAGACACACCCTACTAGGGAAAGAGAGAGGCAGACTGGGAGTATGGACCAACCAGTCAACGTCCATGTTCAGCGGGGAAGCAATTACAGAAGCCAGAGCTTCTACCTTCTGCAACCCACAATGATCCTGGGTCCATGCTCCCGAGGGATAGAGAATGGGAAAGCTATCAGGGGAGGGGGTGGGCAATGGAGATTGGGTGGTGGGAATTGTGTGGAATTGTACCCCTCCTACCCTATGGTTTTGTTAATTAATCCTTTCTTAAATAAAAAATTAAAAAAAAAAGAAAATTAGAAGTCAGGTACCAACGCAGTTTACCAATGAGACTCTATTTAAAGATCTATTTAAAGTAGGAATATGAACACTTGCTTCACCACATTATTATGCAAGTTAAAGTAAATGGAATAAAGCATAGAAGACTCTTAGCCTAGTATCCACCCATGGGTTTTATACAGCCAATAATTAGAAGTATATAGTATTTTAAGGACCAAATATATCAAACCTAATAGTTACCAAATTACTATTGCCTTTTCTGGACAGTACACGGACCATATATATACTGGAGGGAAAGACACTATGTGGGTTTGCTTTTATAACTCACTTTGCTTCAAAGTACCTCCTTTATATTGTTTTTCTGCCTAAAATTCTCTACTTTTTCAGGAACCTGATAGAATTAACTCCTCCCTTATTTCAGAGAATCTAGAAAGATAGATATTATGAATCCACATATTATTTCCAAATATTATGTGGATTCATAATATTTGATCAAAGAAGGGAAGTTGAAAGAAACTGTAATGTATTTCGCCTAGAAATCCTGAGTAATCAATATAAGCTTTTCAGCTCAAAATCTGATAATAGGGTCTCCTGACCATATTATTACATTTATGCCAGAGATACATTACTTTTTGTGCCTTAATAGGAAGACGAAATCTTAGAGAGAGAGATTTAGACATATGGCAAAGGTATTTTCTTGGAAAATGAGAATGAAGGAAAAAATTCTGAAATAGTTTTCTCCTTGAATACACAATGGACCACACATAATTGCTAAGCCACTCTTTGTCTTTTAGGTACTACTTCTTCTTCTAGCTTTTGTACTGATAAAAACTAATGTAAGAAGATGATTGGAAGGACTCAGGAGGTAGCTCAGCGGGTTAAGCGTACGTGGCGCAAAGCGCAAGGATCAGTGTAAGGATCCCGGTTTGAGGCACTGGCTCCCCACCTGCAAGGGAGTCACTTCACAGGCAGAGAAGCAGCTATGCAGGTGTCAAAAATAAAAATAAAAAATAAAGTAAAAAATAATACTATTGGAGAAATCATTGATCTTAGTAAATACTTTTTTATGCTTTATTTTAATGACTTTCTAGAATAATATTCAGTATAGCTATTAACATATACATAGCTAAAATTAAAGGATGAAAGAGGTAAATAACTACAACTGGTAATTGAATTTTTACATATTTTAGTTATTCACATTGACTGAGACTGACATTAATAAAGGTATTAATATCATGAAATGATAGTACCAACACAGAATTGTGTTATAGATTTTAAGAAAAAATTCTATTCTTTTATGTTTACATTTCTGACTATAGTATAGTATGATAAAACTCTTAACTTATTCATTAATCTAACAAATATTCACTGAGTGTATTTTCTTTGTTGGCATATGAAAAATTGTTATAGGATTCTGATATTTAGGAAATATATTATCTATCTTGAAAAGGAAGATCTACTGCATATATATTTAGTGTAAATAATTATTGAATGTTATGCTAGTGGGGGGGGCTTGAACCTGTGCCTTTGTGCATTGTAACATGTTTGTTCAAGTGGGTGCACATCACCGCACCCCAAATTCTTTAAGTAAATGCCTTTATTAATATGTTTATACTGTAGAAGATCTGATTAAAATATATAATGTAGAATTCAATGATTTAGACAAAGCACAAACCCACATCCCCATCATTGCAAGGGGAAAGCACTACAAAAAGCATAGAGCTCAGCTTTTTCTTTTTTCTTTTTCTTTTTTTTCCATTTTTTCCATTCCCTCTATTTTTTTTATTTATTTAAGAAAGGATAAATTAACAAAACCATAGGGTAGGAGGGGTACAACTCCACACAATTCCCACCACCCAATCTCCATTGCCCACCCCCTCCCCTGATAGCTTTCCCATTCTCTATCCCTCGGGAGCATGGACCCAGGGTCATTGTGGGTTGTAGAAGGTGGAAGGTCTGGCTTCTGTAATTGCTTCCCCGCTGAACATGGACGTTGACTGGTTGGTCCATACTCTCAGTCTGCCTCTCTCTTTTCCTAGAAGGGTGTGTCTCTGGGGAAGCGGTGCTCCAGGACACATTGGTGGGGTCTTCAGTCCAGGGAAGCCTGGCCTGCATCCTGATGACATCTGGCACCTGGTAACTGAAAAGAGAGTTAACATACGAAGCCAAACAAATTGTTGAGCAATCATGGATCCAAAGCTTGGAATAGTGGAGAGGAAGTGTTAGGGGTATACTCACTGCAAACTCTAGTGTACTTCTGCTTTCAGGTATATATTTTGCAGTAGTTTTTGGATATGTGTGAACGTATGTATGCTCTCTCTCACAGAAACTGGTGTATATCTAGGTTTTGGGACTTTGTTAGAATTTGAACCACCTGAGTTGAAATTAGGGTATACTATGAAAGGAAAGGTCTCACCCAAGTAATGAAGCTGAAGGGTTGTCATTCCACACGTGAAGTCTCTGGACACAGTCTGAAGTGAAGCATGTTGAGGTGGCAATCGTTGTGTTGGTTAGGTTGTGATCAGCGGATGCAATATTATTTGATATGGATTGGGAGAGGCATACGGGAAAGTGGGCCCTATCCAAGGGTTTCAGGACTGGGGGAAGTAGAGGCTTTATAGTGGAGATGTGAGGTTCCTGCTGTCTTAGGGTTCAAAAAGACAATCGATAGTTAATGTTATCATCACATTATTTGATAATTGGGTTAACTTTGAAAAGTCCTTTTGTTAGGGTTTCCTGTACAGTACCCAGTATCTTGTATATAGCTGTGCTATTGGTTGCTTCTGATGAACTCAGCTTTTTCTTTCTTCATTTCTTCTTTCTCTTTCTTTCTTCTTCCTCCTCTTTTTTTTTATTTTGTTATGAAAACATTCAGTGAGCCCATTTATAATTGAAATGAATTGCAACATCTTGTAGACTAACATAAACATTGCAAAAATCATTAAATTATGTTTTACTATTGCAATTCAATTTCTCTAGTGAACCTTAAAGCAATTAATATCAAAATAAAGGCAGTAAAACCATGGAATTATTACTTTAGTATGTTCTATTACATCTTTCTTTTATTAATGTGTATCCTTTTCTTTCGTCCTTCATGACTAGGATTTAATATTCTGGGATATGGCAAAGCTTTAACACAATGTAATAGACCACAAAACTTTCTTTTAAAAAATGTTTCACTTAATGAATCAAGCATAGTCTAGTAGAGATATCTTGTCTAATGGTTATTATTGAATTTGTCCTTTGGTGAGTATTTAAAGCTCCATTGAGTTATTAAAGGTAGAACCTGCCATTACAATGAGATATGTTGATATCTTATTGTGGATTACTGCTGAACATTTACATTTAAAGAAAACAGAATAAGCAAACACTTTGGTGTTTGTTCTGTGACTTAATATTGGGCAAGTAAAGCTTGTTTTTAAGAAGTTAAGATAACAACAACAAAAGTAAGGAAAATGAGATCAACCTCAAGTGCTAGTATTTGAGTAGTTTCCACTTATGCAGATACTATGGATTGAGTCTTTTATAAAAAGCAGGAAGAATCTTAGTATTTCTTTAGTTAGACAAGAAGATCTACTTAAGCATACCTAACTATTCTCATAGGGTAGAAAAGTCTCATGAAGTGATTATATGTATAGGGTTTAGTGTAGGAGCAGCTCTATTCAGAATCTGCAGTGAAAATTGAAAGAGGTTTTGTTGAATATAGATTCTGAGAGCTGTCCACAAATAAGGACATGACAAGTGATTCCTGGAAACATGAGTGAGTTGGCATGATGAGCAGTGATTTCATAATTGGTCTAAAGATGAGGTGAATGGTGGAGTGGGAAAAAAATGACAATTTAGAAAATCATTGAGAAGCTTGTGACTCTTTTGATCTAAATACATAATGGCCAGGTTCACAACATGATGAACTATAATCTTGTGTTTTTAGTGGATATTAAGGCACAATCTCATTTAGTGGAACTAGTATGAGACTGTTCTGGAAAAGGTAAAATAATAATTAATGGGTTTATTTTACTTTATTTTTGTTGTTGAGTTTTGTGAGATCTTTATAGATTTTGGCTATTAGTTCAACGTATTACATTTAAAGATTTCCTGGTTTGTTGACAACTCTTTTAGCTATGCAGAAACTTCTGAATTTGATGTAGTCCTATTGATTTATTTTTGTTTTTGTTTTCCTCTGCTGTTGGACTTGATTCATCAAAGACAAAGACATTTCTGAAACAGACATTATGGAGTGTTCTACAAATGCTTTTTATTTTGCTTTTGTTGTTGTTGTGTATATATATATTTGCCTCCAAAGTTATTGCTGGATTTAATGCCTGTACTACTAATCCCATGCTCTTGGCAGCCATTTTCTACTTTGTTGGGTTGTGTTTTCTGATCCATCTTCCTACTCTGTGGCTTTTAATAGGTGAATTCAGGCCATTGACATTTATTGATATCAAAGATTGATGATATTTTAATGCCATTCTTGTAGAGTTTTAGAGTGTTCTGATATATGGCCTATTTATGGTGGTCTGACTGTTTACAGGAGACCTTTCAGAACTTCTTTCAGGGCAGGCTTGGTGATAGTTGATTCTAACAACTGTTGCTTGTCTGAGAAGCTTTTGTGCCTCTATCTAGTCTGAATGACAGTCCAGCAGGATACAGTATTCTTGGTTGAAAGCCTTTCTCATTGAACACTCGATAGATATCTTGCCATTCTCTTCTGGCTTGTAGTGTTTGTGTGGAGAAGTCTGCTGCTAATCTTATGTGTTATCCTCTATATGTGACTCTTTGTTTTTTCTCTTGCAGCCTTCAGGATCCTTTCTTTATCCTTATGCCTTTCCATTCTAAATATGATGTGTCTTGGTGTCTCTAAGTCTGGGTTAATTATGTTTGGGACCCTCTGGGTTTCTTGAACCTTTATGTCTTTGATGTTGTGTAGACTAGAGAAGTTCTTAGCTATTATGTGCTGAAGACTGCTTTCTTCCCCTCCCTCTCTTTCTTCCTCTGGTAAGCCAACAATGTGTATATATTGTTTCTTTTGAAGTCATCCCATAGGTCTCTGTTGTTGTTTTCAGTATCTCTTTAACGCTTTTTGAGACCTCTTACTTCTTTTTTAGTTGTCTCAAATTCATCCTCGATCTTGCTAATTCTGTCTTCAGCCTCATTGATTCTATTCTCTCTCCCCTCTATTGTTTTTTGGAGTTTGTCTATTTTGTTACCCTGTTCTGATACTGTTTTAGCTTGTTCAGCTAGTTGTGTTCTTAGCTCAGCTATTTCAGCTTTCAGCTCTCTAATAACCTTGAGATAATTAGTGTTTTCTTCCAGAGTCTCATTTGTTGTTTCTGTATTTCTGATGACAATTCTTTCAAACTCTTTACTCACTCCTTTGATAATTTCCTTAGCTAGTGTTTGGATGTTGACCTCATTATTTTGTGCTTCACCCTTTGGGTGGATTTTAGTTGGACTCTTGTCCTGGTTTATTCCTCCAGTATTTCTTCTTGTTGTTTTACCCATTTTATATATTATGTTATGAGATCCCTCTCTCAGTACTTTTCAAATTACTGATCACTTTTGCCTGGATTGACTTGTCTCTAAGTAAGGTAATTAAAGGGTTCACAGTTGTGGAAGTTGACAGTTGTTTCAACAGTATTTTAATCCCTGATTTGGAGCTCAGTGGCTTAAAAGCCTCTTTTGTTCTTTTTCTTGCCTGTAGGCTATGGGAGCCTGAGGGCTTTTAAACAATAAGTAGGCTTCTTAACTTAATCACTGACTCCTAACCAAGAGATAAAGCAGAGTGGGGCAGAGATAATCCAGTGGTTATACAAAGAGACTCTCCCAGCCCCACTGCTAGGACATGGAGGTATAGATCTTCTCCTTAGTTTCCTGGTTAGTTCTCTGTCCCCTGGTGTCAGCACAGGGCCTCCTTGCTGCTGCTCCAGGTTCTGAGGACAGTAGCATTGGAGGCTCACAGTTGCATTGGGTGAGTCTCAGGGGAGTCCTCTCGTCCCTTCAGCTGTCTTTTTGTTGGTGAAACAGACTGAATGTGGAGTCTCAACTGGTAAACTGCCATACTGTTACCAGCCACTTAATCTATCCCTAGCTTCCTCTCTGTCCATGAGCTACACGTGTTTGCACTCACCTGTGATTTGGTGGGTTCCTGAAGTCGTTCTAGTCCTGTCTTGTTGTGGCCCCAGGTATTCTTTGCCATTTTCTATTTTATTGGATAAGACAGAAAAAAAATGAGAGAGGAGGGGGAGATAGAAAGGGAGAGAAAGCTAGACACCTGAAGACCTGGCTTCACAACTCATGTAGTGGACCCCCTGCAGTTAGGGAGCATGGACTCAAACTAGGATCCTTGCTTCATATGATATGCATTTAACCTGGTGTGCCACTGGCAGGTCCCCAGTTTTAATGTATTTGATGGATTTTGATCTAATTTCAGTGTCTATAGTATATTTAGAATTGATTTTTGTGCATGGTGACATGTAGTGGTTCTGTTTCATTCTTTTTTTTAAATATTTATATTTATTTTTCCCCTTTTGTTGCCCTTGTTTTCTATTATTGTAGTTATTATTGTTGTTGATGACGTCATTGTTGGATAGGACAGAGAAAAATGGTGAGAGGAGGGGAATACAGAGAGGAGGAGATAAAGATAGATACCTGCAGACCTGCTTCACCACCTGTGAAGTGACTCCCTGAAGGTGGGGATCCAGGGGCTCGAACTGGAATCCTTATGCTACTCCTTGTGCTTTGTACTACATGTGCTTAACCTGCTGCACTACTGCTGACTCCAGGTTCTGTTTCATTCTTTTGCATATTTCAGTCCAGTTTTTCCAGCAACATGTTTTAAAGAAACTCTACTTTTTCCATTTAATGTTTTGGACCCATTTGCCAAAAATGCGTTGTCTACAGAAATAGTGATTTAGGGAGTCTGGCTGTAGCACAGTGGTTTAAGTGCATGTGGAGTGAAGCACAAAGACCAGAATAAGAATCCAGATTTTAAACTCCGGATTTGAGCTCCCTACCTGAACGGGGGTTGCTTCACATGCAGTGAAGCTGGTCTGCAGGTGTCTCTCTTTCTCCCCCACTCTCTGTGTTGTCCTCCTCTCTCCATTTCTCTCTGTCCTATACAAAATTGAGGACATCAATAACAACAACAACAATAACTACAACAATAAAAACAACAAGGGCAACAAAAGCGAATAAATAATAATAATACAATTTTTAAAAAATAGTGACTTAATGTCTGTGTTCTATATTCTATTCCATTGTGTCTATTTGCTGACCTAGTACCAGGCTATTTCTTTTATATTTATTTATTTATTTTCGCTTTTGTTCCTCTTGCTTTTTATTGTTGTAGTTATCATTGTTGTTGTTATTAATGTTGTCCTTGTTAGGATAGAGAGAAATGGAAAGAGGAGGGGAAGATAGAGAGGGGGAGAGAAAGATAGACACCTACAGACCTGCTTCACCACCTGTGAAGCGACTCCCCTGCAGATGGGGAGTTGGGTGCTCAAACTGGGATCCTTAAGCCAGCCCTTGTGCTTCATTCCACGTGTGCCTAACCCACTGAAGACCATTTATTATTGAGAGGATTAATGTTTTAAAGTAAATACAGTTGTTGGTACATGTGTAAAATTTCTCAGTTTTCTGCAAAACACTTTCAACTCCAGCCTAGGTCCTCCATCATCATGTACAGGACCCTAAGCCCTCCCTTACTCTTTCTCTCCCTCTCTCTCTCTCTCTCTCCCCCCCCCTTTACTTTGGTGCAATACACAAAACTTAGTCCAAGTTCTGCTTTGTGCTTCTTTTCTTATTTCTTAACTTCTGTGCATGAGTGAGCTCATCTGATATTCATCCTTCTCTTTCTGGTTTAGCTCACTTAACATGATTCCTTCAAGTTCCATCCAAGATGAGATGAATTCTTTGTTCTTAATAGCACCTGTATATATCACAACTTTCTCAACCACTCATCTGTTGTTGGACTTCTAGGTTTCTCCTGGTTTTGACTATTACAAATTGTGCTTTTGCATATTTATGTCTTTTTGGATGGATGTGTTTGATCCCTTAGGATATATTTCCAGGAGAGGAATTGCTGGGCCATAGCATAGGTCTATTTCTATCCTTCTGAGAGTTTTCTAGACTGCTCTCTGCATGGATTGGATCAATTTACATCCCTACTAGCTATAGCAGACCATTTTGATTATAATAGCCTTGTAGCAGAGTCTGAGTTTAGGAATCTTGATGATTCCATTCTTTTTTTTCTTTCCCAAGATTGTTTTGACAGTCTTGATTGTTTTGATATCTTCCAGTTCTAGATAAGCTTTTGTAACTTTTGTTATATTCCCTTGGAGAAATGTGATTGAACCTTAATAGGTATTACATTAAATCTGTATATGGATGGCTTTGGGGAGGATATTTATTTTAATGATGTTAATTCTTATAGTTTTTGAGGTATCTTGCCATTTTTTTCCTATTTCCTTTAGTAATTAATTGTAATTTGTATTGTATAAGTATTTCACCTCCGTTAAGTTTATTCTTAGATACTTAATCGCTTTTTTGCTGTTACAATAGGGGTTTATTTCTGGATGTCTTCTTCTGCTTTGCTATTTGCACAGAGGAATACCACTGTTTTCTGTGTACTAATTTTATAGCTGCCACCTTACTTTATTGGCTAACAAATTTGGGGGGGGGTCCTTTTTCTTTATTTATTTCCCTTTGTTGCCCTTGTTGTTTTATTGTTGTAGTTATTATTGTTCTTGGATAGGACAGAGAGAAATGGAGAGGAAGGGGAGACAGAGAGGGGGAGAGAAAGATAATCACCTGCAGACCTGTTTCACTGCCTGTGAAGCGACTCCTCTGCAGGTGGGGAGCCGGGGGATTGAACTGGGATCCTTATGCCAGTCCTTGTGCTTAGAGCCACCTGCGCTTAACCTGCTGCCCAACTCCCTGGCTAACAATTTCTAAGAATTTTCTGCTGGTTTTTTTTTTTTTTTTTTGCATTTTCTAGTTATACTGTGATTTCAGCCTAAAATAGTGACAACTTTACTGTCCTTCCATACTTATCCCTTTGTTCCTGCCTCATATATAATTGCTATGGCAAGAACTTCCAAGATTAAACAACCTCATCTTGTGCTTGAGCTAAGGAGGAAATCTTGCAACTTCTCGAGTATGCTGTTGGCTGTTGGCTTGCTGTAGATAAGTTTAGCTAGGTTGGAGAATTTTCCATAGATCTCCTTTTTTCATGTTTTGATCATAAAAGAGTACTGGATCTTGTCAAAAACTTTCTCTGCATCTAATTAAAATATCAAGTAATTTTTGTTTTTCCTGTTATAAATGTGATGGATTGTATATTACATTATATTATATCATATTATATGATATTTTGAGTCACCCTTGTACTGCTGGGATAAATCCCACTTGGTTATGGTGTGTAATCATTTTAATACATTTCTATATCTAGTTTTTTTGTATCTTGATAAATACCTTAGCATCTACATGCATCAGAGATATTCATCTATAGTATTCTTTGTTAGAGCTCTGGCCCCTTTTGGTATCAGGCTTCATAGAACATGTTAGGGAGTATTCCTGTGTCTTCAGTTTTTAAGAAGCACTTGAAATATCCTCTTGTTTTATTTGTACATTTTGTTTGCTTTTCTTTGCTATCTCATTGGGACACCAGGACAGAGTGTACTTAGACTGCACAACTTTTGTGAGATGAACTATAGGAATATGTGGAAAAAAACATTTCAAATATGAGATGTATGCTAATACTGTATGTAAATAATACTTATTGTATCATGACAGAGGAAGTGTACATTCAGTTTTCTGGAAGTATTATTTTTGCTGGTCTCTCTTTCTATTCGGCTAAGATCTTGGAGCTAGTTCTTACCATTGCATGTAAGCATGAAACCTAACAGGAAGCAGTTAAACGCTAGTGTAATGTGATCTCTTTTCCTGGCTCAGCTGCATCAGAGGATACAAACTGAGAGAATGTGGTTATAAATCCCTGATTTCTGACCCCCTTTGGATTTTAGGTGAGCTATGAATAACTGTCCAATGTATCAGGCCATTAAGATTCCATTGCTACACTAACTAAAGTAAGCTACCCTGAGTAATATGTTGGTGAATGAAACCATTTTACAGTGATAGAATACAGTTCCTCCAGAGGTGTTTGGGATTGATAACCTGAACCTTAGTAGGTGAAGTCATTCATTAATTTATGTAAATCACTTAAATTGTGGAGAATTGAGTTGTAAGATGAAAACAAGGACTGAGTTCAAACTCCTTTCCTGCCCAGATGGACTTGAGGGGCTAAATTTGAGTATTGTATTTCAAAAGAAAGAGACCAGAGCTCCACTCCACCATTTTATGTAGTGCATGGATAAGAGCCACGATCTTACACACAAGGCATGTGCACCGCTGCTGACCACCTCTAGGTCCCTTTTATTTGAACTATTTAAAATTGGGGGATCAGAATATACATAATCAGGTATAAAGTGTAGTGTTTTGTTGGTTTTTCTTTTTACATTTCTAAAGATTTACAAAATGTTAGATAGGTTTAATTCAGGAATCTATCCTTGGAACGATCTGTGATAAACAAATTGAGAGACCTCGTAAGGCTATAACCTTCTAAATTTGCTAAATCTGCTGCTTCTGTGACTGTGCTTTCCAGAGGTTCCCACAACAGGACCTGCCCTTAGTACTTACTGTCTGCCTTGGGCTTGTCTGACTCCTCCTCCTGATCAGTTGTGTGAGAAGCAGCCTTAAGGAAGCAAACTAAGCACCTTTCCTTCCCCCTCCTGAATTACTTGCCTTCCAAACATTCTGCTTTGTGTTTTGTTTCCACAAGGAAGTGGGGACACATTGTTCTGGGTCCTAATATCTTATTCTTCAGTTCCAGAGTATTCTAGCATAGATACTCACTAATGAGTGATATTTTATTTTTGACCATCATGGCCTATCTCCATTTCTATTCGGAGAACACGCAAGAAGCTTGTGTACCACACTATACAGAGAAGTAATATTTATTTCTACTAGTGAACATCTGTTGAGTAGTAGCTGGCAGGTTCTAGTTGCATCACTTCCAACTACTGTTTTCAGAGTTTCCAGAGGGCAGAGACAAACAGTGCAGTCACTATACTGAAAGTTTTTTTGAGGGTGGTATGGTTGTCATGTGCATGTCATTATTGTGCACTGTCTTGCATATCCAAAGACCTGATTGTTATATCCCTAACATTGATTTGAATTTGTGGTGCTATGTCAACTAGAGTAATCCCTGCTTCCAGCTCAGTCTTTTGCTGAGTAAGCTGTTACTGGGTTAAGACCAGTGTCATACTTTTTATCCAGCCTCCAGATGACTGCTGGAAATGCAAGTTTTAAGAACAAATGTTGTGGGCAATTGGACACTCACAAGAATCCTGGAGTAGCAGAACACCTACAGAGAGAAGGGGGCATGTGAGTTCTAGTCCTTTCTGTACTGTGAAATCAGATATTCACATTTCTCTGAGCTCTTATTTAACACGAAGGGTCTCTTCCTAACTTACTGCAAAGTTGAGTTTCAGCTTCCAAATTTGATGATTTTCTCATTGTTTTGCATCACATCATCATTTTCTCAGGAATGTGAGTTGAGGTATTATATAAGGATTGGTGCGAACAAAGGGCTGCCTTCTGTGTTAGAGAGTTGAGGAATCTCATCTCTGGCCTTCACCTGAGGCCTCAGGAATTGGGATCAGAGCCAATGAGTGTCAGTCTCAGTACCTCCACTAATGAACATCTTTCCTTTTGTTTGTTTCCAAACCAGCTTTTCTTTCTGTTATCTCCAATCCTGCCTTCTATAAGAAGTGGTAGATAAGCCTCAAATGAAATTCAGAAGACTCCTAAAAATTAAGGCAGCCTTCATTTACAGCAGTTCTTTACTGTTTGTTTTTCTTCTCTGTCTCTGGAAAAAAATAAATAAATGAAGAATTATGCATATGTATCTTTGCATTTCTTTCAAGCTTCACAGCCCAGGGTCTGGATATAAAATTGTGATACTTTGATCAACCATTCTGGCATTAATATTGATTTACGTTCTGTTCTTCCTCTTCTTTTTTTTCTCCCCCTTCTCAGTGGCTCCTAGAATTAGGCTCCTCTCTTTCCACTGTCTACATTTGATTCCTTCTGTGATCCTTATAGCTGAGCATTCATTTGAATGTTTAGCAACATCCATTGCATTTCCAGGGCAGTCCCCTTGTGAATCTTTCTGAATTATCTGATGTTCTACTCTTGAAAAGACACTCCTTCTAATCTTCTGAGATAATTTCCTTTGTACCTTAAAAGACATTTGCCTGCTTTTGTGATTCATTTCACTTAATTTTGAAGTCATTCTGGGGCCTAATTTTAATATGTTTAAATTTTAAAGTGTTACCTTTTTTCTTTCACTCTGCCTTTGATTATTTTAAGAATTGCCCTTTCATTTTCTATAATAATTATTCCTAGTGTACATATTGCATCCATAATTATTCCTAGTGTACATATTGCATCCATAAGACATAAGATATTTTATCTTCTTTTAATTGTTTTTTTCTTCCTTTCCACCTATCACATATCATTTGGTTCTTTATCTGTATAACTTCAAAGTCTGTATCACATCATTGAAAATCAGTTTTCTTTTCATGTTACTCATTATTTAAAGAAGTTGCTAATCATGAGGGTGTATGTATATGCGAGTGAAAAAGAGAAAAGAGAGAGAATTTATTTTGAAATTATGTTTAATCACAAAATCAAATGGAACTATTTTAACACCCCCCAATCGAGAACTAGCATGAGTAAAATTAAGTCTTTAAAAAAAAATTTTTTTTAATATTTATTTTATTTATTCCCTTTTGTTGCCCTTGTTTTATTGTTGTAGTTATTGTTGTTGTTGTCGTTGTTGGATAGGACAGAGAGAAATGGAGAGAGGAGGGGAAGACAGAGAGGAGGAGAGAAAGATAGACACCTGCAGACCTGCTTCACCGCCTGTGAAGCAGGTGGGGAGCCGGGGTTCGAACCGGTATCCTTATGCCAGTCCTTGTGCTTTGCGCCACCAGCGCTTAACCCGCTGCGCTACAGCCCGACTCCCAAAATTAAGACTTTTTACTTAACATATGTGACTATTAATGTGGAAAGAAGAGAATAAAAACTGAAATCTAGCTACTTTAAATCTAATGGCGGAAAAAACTTATTGGGGGCCAAGCATTGGTACACCCTGTTAAATACACATTATCACCATGTGCAAAGACCTGGGTTCAAATGCCTGCTCCCCACCAATAAACGGGGAACTCTTGAGGAATGGTGAAGCAAGGGAGTTGTGCAGTAGCATAGTGAGTTAAGCGCACATGGCACACATGGCGCAAAGCTCAAGGACCAGCAGAAGGATCCCGGTTCAAGACCCAGCTCCCCACCTGCAGACCTGAGGGGAGTCGCTTCACAGGAGGTGAAGCAGGTCTGCAGGTGTCTATCTTCCTCTTCCCCCTCTGTTTTCCCCTCCTCTCTCCATTTCTCTCTGTCCTATCCAACAACTATGATAGCAACTACAGTGATAATAACTACAACCATAAAAAAATACAAGGGCAACAAAAGGGAAAATAAATAAATACAAAAAAATTAAAAAAAAAAAAAAGGAATGGTGAATTAGGTCTGAAGGTGTCTGTGTTTCTCTCCCTCTCTCTACCTGGTTAAAAATTACAAGTAGATGGGGTTTACAGTTAACAATATTTATATACTTTTTCCATATTTGAAAGCTATTCTTCCCTGATCCAGCTTTCTAGTCCTATCCCCAACTCTGACACCATCTTCCAGACAATACGTTTGGTCCATTTGCATGTTAACTGTTGGGCTCAGACAAAAATTAATAAAGTTGTGAGCCCCTTAGATTATACTTGAAATAGACCTACTAGCTTTTTCCAAAATGGAGATCCCAAATCTCACCGGCAATATTCTTTTTCCTCTCTCTCTCTCTCTCTCTCTCTCTCTCTCTCTCTCTCTTTAATCAGAGCACTGTTCAGCTCTGGCTTATGGTGATGGGGGGGGGGAATTGAATCTGGGACTTTAGAGCCTCAGGCATGAGAGTCTGTTTGCATAACCATTAAGCTATCTACCCTCCACCCTTGCGGTATTCTTTTCGTTAGGTTCCCGATTATTTAACAAATTGTTCTGCTTTATATCTTAATGCTTGTTCAGCCACCAAGTTCTAGATGTTACCATGATGCCAACCTGATTTCCCTGGGCAGACAACCCCACCAATGTGTCTTGGAGCCCCACCTCTCCCGAGCCCTTCCCCGCTAGGGAGAGACAGACTGGGAGTATGAATCAACCTGCCACCACCCATGTTCAGTGGAGAAGCAATTACAGAAGCCAGATCTCTCGATCTTCTGCACCCCATAATGATCCTGGGTCGATGCTCCCAGAGGGATAAAGAATAGAGAAGCTTTCAAGGGAGTAGATGGAATATAGAGCTCTGGTGGTAGGAATTGTATGGAATTATACCTCTTTTATTCTATGGTGTTGTCAATATTTCCATTCTATAAATAAACTTAAAAAATACATAATTCTACCATGTATTGAATACTTGTTAGTGATCATACAAATTAGTGATTTAAGAAGATGAGCTTGGAACATTATTATTAAATAAAAGTGAATATTCATAAGGAATTTTGTATTCCATGCTGAGAGGACAGATATCATTAGTGAAAGTGGATATAAAATCTTACATTAGTCAGAAGATAATTTCATTTTAGGAAGGGCTTATGCAGACACTGGCCAATGTTTTCCCTTGTTGTTATCATTGCCTTTAGATATGAACAGATCTTGGGCAAATATTCAGAATCTCTATGCTATAATTAGATAAAAATGTAAACTGACAGATGAGTCTATTACTTCCTGTATTTTTTAATTTTTAGTTAGCTTAACAGTTTGAAAAATGCAACAGAATGGCCTTTGTTTAAATGCTGACAGACTCACTTGATGCTTTCAAATTGGGGCTAAGCAACCTTTCATCCTACATAAGCAGTTCAGAGTTCGGAAGTTCATATATAGCCCTTGCTTCTGAAGCAACTTATACAAAATGTAACTTAACAGGAACTGGGGGGTGGCACACCTGGTTGCGCCTACATATTACAATGCACAAGGACCCAGGTTCGACCCCCTGATCCCCACCTGCAGAAGGAAAGTTTTGTGAGTGGTGAAGCAGGGCTGCAGTTGTCTTTCTGCTTCTCTTCCTCTCCATCACCCTCTTACCTCTGTATTTCTAGCTCTCTCTATCCAATAAATAAATATAATAATTAAAAATTACAAAAAGGTAACTTTATCATAAAACATCTGTACTGCACTATTTAATTTTTGAAAGACATTTAAGTGGGGATAGTGAAATTGACCCCTTGGATAGTGTATTACTTTGCCATATGCAAGACTCAGCTCAAGCCTGACCTCCACTGCATTGAAACTTTGCATTGAAACTTTCACTTTTTCACTTCTTTTTTTCATTTTTATTTTCTTGCTAAATAAAATAAAAAGTGCATAGGTAAATTTATGTTTCCATATCTATTCCCCCTAAGATTCTTATTTCAAGACTCATGTGAACCCCCCCTACTTGGTGCTATGATTCTTCATGAGGGTGAGTCAAAGACCTGCTCTGTGTACAGGCATGTATCCATCTATGAATGGAGAAAACAACATTGAGTTCTGATCCTTAATGCAGATTATTTTAAATCTTTTGAATATCTGAGCTGAAGCTAATGGTATTGAGATGTGTTAATAACATTAAACATTCTATGCTTTTTTGATCAAGTGTGAGGTATCTGAGGAAGCAGAATCAAGTACAAGATTTTTTAACCTGCTTTTAATTAGCTCATTAGGGATTTGAAGCTCTATTGGTTGAATTACACTACAGCTCCTCACTCTTAGCTATTGAGTTTATTTAAATTACATTTCAAATTAGTCATTATAGAAGAGGTTTTTAGAAAATTTTCTGAGTGAAATAGAAGACAACTCTTTGGAGAACATTATGTCTGTTTAGAATGAGAGACTTTAAGAAATTTTATTTGTCTTTGGAGCCCTGAAATAGAAAGTAGTTTATAGAAACATCCTCAGTGCAGCATTTCTGTGTTTTCTGTGTCTAACCGATACTGTGTGCTCTTAGAGGCTACAAAGAGCTTTATTCCTGCCTTTTGATAGTGTAGACACACAGAAATACTAAGCCTGCTTCACCTCAAATACAGGGTTGAAAAACATCTGGAATTTTAATAAATTACTTGTTAGCCTTCCATAGAATTTGAGTCTTTGGGAAATTAATGGGATTTTATTAGAAAAGAAATACAAAGAAACTAATACCAGCAATTGCTGCTCTCTGCATCTGATTATTGGACAAAAATGTCAGTTCTGTGAATATAAATTTAAGTGTCAGGTATCTATTGCTGTGTTCTCTAAAATTCACCACTAACTTACTTCTACCAGGTAAGTCTTATGGTGATCCCTTACAAACTAACAGCCTCTTCTCTGAGTTATCAATTAATGCTAAATGTGGTGTGTGTGTGTGTGTTTGTGTGTTTGTGTGTGTGTGTGTACATGTGTGCATGTTGGTATTTCAAGATTATGTCCATCTCTGGTATTGTAGTAATGAAGTAGTGACTTAGACTTAGAAAGTTAAATACACACTCTTCATAGACAATAGATTTTGCAGTATTTCTCTTAAGGGCATGTGTGTGCACTATCGCTATAGTATTCTATTTTGTCCTTTCTTTCTTTCTTTCTTTCTTTCTTTCTTTCTTTCTTTCTTTCTTTCTTTCTTTCTTTCTCTATCCCTTTCTTTCTTCTTTCTCTCCTCCTTCCTTCCTTCCATTATTCTCTTCTTCCAGGGATTTATGATTCATGTCTTCATGATCTCACTTTTCCCAGTGGGCTTTTTTTCCCAGATAGGAAGAGACAGAGAGGCTACATCTCAGCACTGCTCTCCTGTAACTGAAGCTTTGCTTTGAATTGTGCTCTTATGCATGGTGGTCAAGGACTCAGACTTAGATCCTTTTTCATGGCAAAGTGTTCACTGTACCCAGTGATGAGTCTTTTGCCCCCCCCCCCACTATTCTGAAGAAATGAGAAGTTAGAATATAGATACCATATAAGAACATTTTGGGCTGAGGGAAAAGCTCAAATGAGCCTATATCAGTAGAGATATAGAAAATGCATGTTGAGAGCTGGTTGGTGGCACACCTGGTTCAACACATCTGTTACAGTGTGCAGGGACCCAGCTTCTAGCTTGCAGTCCCCACCTGCAGGGGGAAAGCTTCACAAATGGTCAAGCAGGGCTGCACATGCTTCTCTGTTTTTCTCCCTCTCTCCCTCCCCCTTCCTCTTGATTTCTGGCTGTCTCTATCTAATAAATAAATCGCCACAATAAAAAGTTGAAAGAAAAAAGAAAATGCATGTCCAGTTGGGGAAAAGATGGGTGCTATGTGTTCATTCAATCAGAGTGTGAAATGATAGGATTTTCCTTTTAAAATCATCAATCACTGTGACATCTATCAAACTTTTGGAACCTGAAAAAAGTGTATTTGATTATATGGTTATTATAATTATTTTATTTATCTCAGCAATAAATTATTCTTTGAATGCAGTAACAATGGAGATGATAAGAAGCATGTTCAGGGCTTACAAAAATAGCTCACTTTGCTATGTTCTCAGCCCAAGTTCAAGCCTGGCTTCCACCACATTGAAGGAAGCTTTGGTTCTCTCTCTCTCTCTCTCTCTCTCTCTCTCTCTCTCTCTCTCATTCCCTTCCTCCCACTCTCCCTCCACTCTCCCTCTTTTTTTCACTCTCCCCACACCACCTTTTGTGTCTCTGTCCTAAGAAGAGGAAGAGGAGGAAACAAAAACAGATCAATTTGATATATTTTTGAAAGAAGAGGCAAAAGAATCCCTAACAGATTGGATTTGCTATGTGAGAAAAAAGAAAGTCTGTCAACAATAACTCCAGACATATTGGTTGACTAGGTGTAGGGATTAAGTTATGCTTCACTAAGATGAGGACAGAGCGTTCACTAGAGTGTGTTCGGCTGGGTTAAGGGGTAAGGATTTCAGCTTTTTTATTTGTTTGTTTTGAAAAGTCTGGGCCTTCTTTCTGAATGATTTCACTACTCTTAGGCCACTTTTTCATTTAGATAGAGAGTGACAGACACCATAGCAGCAGAACTTCCTTTGTTGGCACGGTGCCTCTCATGTAGTTCAGAGGATAAAACCTAGATCATGGACATGGTAAGCTACCCGGTGAGCTATCTTGCTGACTTTGGGATTTCAGCTTTATACATGCTTAGTTTGAGATGACAAGTAGACTGTAGACATTCAAGTGGATAGATGCCAAGTAAAATTTTGTTTAAATATCTGCACTTTATGGACTGAGAACTGGAAAAGTTAATAGATTCTTGTAGGGTATCTCTGTGGCAATGTTTCCTGGTTGAATCTATGTATAAAATAATCTTTGTTGACGCCACCTTATTTTATTTGCTTTTTAATATGCAAAGCTGTGCATATATTTTATTGAGCAAACATATCCTACCAGGGGAAGTAACTGACCTTTAAAATTGAATATAGTGCTCACTGTCCATTCAAGAGCAGAAGGGGAATATGATTGTATTTCTTACCAGATCTGAGGCTGTGTGTATTTGCTCTTAAGTCTGCAATTAGTGCATGGAAAGCAACCACAAAAAAGCTTACCTTATATAGTAAGATTACCCTGATTTTTCCACATATGTATATTTAATAATTAATGCTATGTGAGATTGTCTGTACTGGGTACTATTGAATAATCTCTACCATAATGCTATCTCCTTGTCGACCTTTGAATTCAGGTATAAAATAAAGATTGCTGTTTTTTTTAAATGAAACATTAAAAAGACTGCAGCAGTAGATAATGTGACTATTGTTTCAGATCTTATAATCTCAAGTTAAAGATTCTATTAAAATTCATATGCAATAATTGGATTCTATATTAACATGGGTAGCATTTTACATTTGGGTAGGTTGCCACTTGCACTTAACATCTCTAGAATTACATTCAGAAAGACAGACAGAGACAGGGAAAGATACCACATCACTGTAGTTGTCTCCAATGCAGGGGTGAGCGAGGTTGTCATACACATGAAGATATTCTCCACTTCAGGGGCCCCGTGATGGCATACTTGGTTAAGCACACACATTTCAGTGTACAAGGAGCTGTGCTCAAGCCCCTGGTCCTGACCTGCATGGGGAAAGCTTCACAAGTGGTGAAGCAGAACTGCAGTTGTCTCTCTGTCTCTTTCCCTTTCTATCTCCCCTTCCCCTCTCGATTTCTGTCTGTCCGTATCCAATAATAAATAAATAAGTAAATAAATAAAATTTTAAAAAGAGAGAAATGCAAATGAAAACTACACTGTGATACCATCTCACGCCCCAGAGAATGGCTTACATCAACAAACCAGAAAATGACAGGTGTTGGAGAGGTTGTGGAGAAAACGAAACTCTTTTCCATTGCTGGTGGAAATATAAACTGGCACAGTTCCTTGGGAAGTCTGTATGGACAGTCCCCACCCTCATATTTTTTATTTTTTTCCCTCTGGATTATTAGTTGGGCTTGGTGCCTGCATGATCTTCCATATCTGGAAGCCTTCTCTTGTCTTTTGTTTTGTTTTTGGTATAGACTGAAGATTGGTTTGAGCCTCCATTCGGGTGGCTTTTAGTGAGGAAATTTAAATTTGAAAGGTGACAATTTGTTTTAGAACTTGAAGATTTTTTTTTAACCTCTAGATTGTTGGCTGGTGTTTTGCATCTCAATTCCCAACTATAGTATAAATACTGAGATTCCACAATGTGGACAGATAGTTCTCTGATAATGGCAAGGTTTCCATGAATTGACCTCAATTCTGATACTGTCTACTCAGTTCATGGAAAACCTGCCAATGGCTTCTGATCAACAGGATAAGAGTGTTCCCAAGGTCCTTGCAAACCCCTATTGTTCTCAGTGCTTTTGACCTTTTAATTCTTAATTAGAAGTTCCTATGACAGTTTCCTCAGGTTTGTTTCATTTGATGGGAGGAACACAAAACTCAAGAAATCTTTTACTCACTAGATTAATGACTATTTCAAAGGTTACTAAAGAAATAAGAATCAACAGCCCGATGGAAGACATGTATAGAACAAGATAAAAGAAGCCCAGAGTCTCTATTCTCTCTGAGGGTACTGTACTTTCCAGAATTTTACTGCACTCATCAGCATGAATTTTATGGAGACTTAATCATTGACAACTGAACTCTACCTCTAGCCCTTTTTCCTCTGCTGGATAACCATGGAATGGGACTGACAGTTCTTCTCTATATTCATATTGGTTTCCTAGGCAACCTCTAGCCTCAGGTGTTTTCTAAAAAGTATTTTCATTAACAAAGCAAAATATTTAGGAAATTCCTAGGGTTTTTGGAAGCCATGGAGCAGAAACTGGATGAAGACCAAATTTGTGTACAAAGTATATTAATTTGTTCATCTGAATGAACAACAAATATATGTATATGTATATGTATATGTATATGTATATGTATATGTATATGTATATGTATATGTATATGTATATGTATATGATGTATATGTATATATTCCTGTAAGTCACAGCATCATATCTTAATGGCAGTATAGTTCTTTCTCCAATATTGAATATACTATTGATACTGACACAATAATTTACCTCTCCATTTATTGTAACTGGCCAGTGCCAAAGCACAGTGGAAACTAAAAGTTTTTCTTTCTCACTACAGCCTCTAAGGATCCTAGGAAGTAATTGATTCAAAAACGCCATTCATAATAGCATTGATTAAATCAGTATATTAGCTTAGGGGTGAGTCTCAAGAACAGACACAAGTATGTAATTTTTTTTTCCTTAGTCAACTAGACTGTTTTCTGACATGAGCAGCTGAGTATAGTTAACACAAGACTGCTGGAACAGATTCCAGGCAGGAAATTTGTACTGCATCCAAAGCAGAGCGTGGGGAAGAGCTAGTGAACTGGCCAATTGATCTGTAGCCTCCAGAGACCAAGCTTCAATTTACAATATAATCATATCTAGATAATGACCCTTAAGGGAAAGCTGAGTTCCTTTATCTCTGCCAGTAATGAATTAAGCATATTTATATTCAATCAGCAAGACATCAATGTCAAGCTCCTTGTCAAAAGCCTATTAGGGGTGGGTGGTTGGGTGGGGAGAGATAGAAAAGGGGAAAAATAATAAAAGGAAACAATTGCAATCCAATAGAACTCCTCTCTCCTGTTTTAATCAGAGCCTTTCCAAAGAGCCAATGCATGACAATGGCTTCTGC